>NW_013564102.1:10000-12573 GCF_000499605.1 Eimeria maxima | reverse complement strand
AGACAAAAAGGAGACAAATAAAAAGGAGACACTAACCTGTACAGGGTTACCAATATATAAGGAAACCCTTTATTGTATTTTATGTGAATAATAATAAGACACATAAGGAGACAGGAAAAAAGGAGACAGAAAAAAAGGAGACACAAAGGAGACAGATAGAAAGAAGACAAAAAGGAGACAGATAAAAAGGAGACAAAAAGGAGACAAAAAGGAGACAGATAAAAAGGAGACAAAAAGGAGACAAAAAGGAGACAGATAAAAAGGAGACAAAAAGGAGACATATAAGGAGACAAAAAGGAGACAGTTACTAACCTGTACAGGGTTACCAATATATAAGGAGGCCCTAGATTGTATTTTATGGGGATTATGGTAAGTAAGACCAACAGGTATAATTAATATTTCTTCTGCTCCTTCCTTCATTGCCTTTAATGACATTATTGCTACTCCTGCCTTTAATGGCATTAATTGAGTACGGTCATGGCTACCTCCCTGCAGCAGCAGCAGCAGCAGCAGCAGCAGCAACAGCAGCAACAGCAGCAGCAACAGCAGCAGTAGCAGCAGTAGCAGCAGTAGTAGTAGCAACAGTAACAGGTGATGGTGGTGATGGTGGTCGTAGGTGGGGGAGAAAGCAGCAGCTGCAACAACAGAAGCAGCAGCAGCAGCAGCAGCAGCAGCAGCAGCAACAGCAGCAACAGCAGCAAGGGAAAAGGAGACAGTTAGTATACCTCAGGAAATTGCCCAATAGTGTCTCCTTCTACAAGACTTGCTGTTACGGCCTCATACACACGCGATTGATCTATACGAGGCACTATCTGCAGCAGCAGCAGCAGCAGCAGCAGCAACAACAACAACAACAGCAGCAGCAGAAGGGACAGCAGCACAGAACAGGATTTGTAACAGAAAAAGCGCAACAGTAGCACAAAAAAAAACAGGCTAGGGTTTAGGGTTTAGTAATTAGGGTTTAGGGTTTAGGGTTTAGGGTCTAGTAATTAGGGTTTAGGGTTTAGGGTTTAGTAATTAGGGTTTAGGGTTTAGGGTTTAGGGTTTAATACTTTATAATCCATGGGTGGTCCGAATGAATCGTCTCCTTCTTCTGCTTCTGCTTCTGCTGCAGCAAGAGCAGCAGCAACTTCTGCTGTATGTGCTGCTTCTGCTGCTGTTTCTGCTGCTGCTGCTGCAGCAGCAACAGCAGCAGAACCTGAATGCATTATTGCTGCTTCTTCATGATAGGGTTTAGATGATACTCTTGCTGCTCTTATTGCTGCTGCTGCTGCTGCTGCTTCCTCTGTTGTTCCTCCTCCTGCTGCTGTTGCTGCTGTTCCTCCTGCTGCTGCTGCTGCTGGTCTTTCGCTGCCTCCTCTCTCCATACAAGCACGACGAACGAAGCGTCTCCTTAGACCTGTATCCTGGTCTCCTTGCTGCTGCTGCTCTTGCTGCTCTTGCTGCTGCTGCTGCTCTTGCTGCTCTTGCTGCTGCTGTTCATGGTCATGATTGCGGTGACTTACTGCTGCTTGAGCAGCAGCAGCAGCAAACTCTGCTGCAGCTGCTGCATCTGCTGCAGCAGAAGCTTCAACAGCTGCTGCTGCTGCATCATCTGCTAGTGCAGCAGCAACTCTTGCTGCAGTATCAGCAGCAGCATCTGCTGCTGCTGCTGCATCTGCTGCTTCGGATGCAGCAGACACAACATCACCAGAGCAGCGGCGTAACTGACGATTTGCTGCTGCTGCTGCTGCTGCTGCTGCTGTTCCCTCTCTATCAATAGAGGAGAAGGATATACTTCTGCTCCTCTCGTCGTGCTGCTGCTGATAGTGCTGCAGCTGCTGCTGCAGCTGCTGTTGCAGCTGCTGCTGCTGCAGCTGCTGCTGCTGCCGTATCTCCTCCTGGTAAGTTTGCTGTCCCCATGTCCAGCTATGCTGTGCAGGTGTAAGTGGCCCTGATGCAGCAGCAGCAGAAGCTGCTGCAGCAGCAGCAGCAGCTGCTGCTGCAGCACCAGGTACATTATTGGTATCAATAGGTAGAGTTTGTGCTCGTCTATATGAATAACCTGCTGCTATTTGCTTCTGCTGCTGCTGCTGCTGCTGCTGCTGCTGCTCTACTGCTGCTATAAGGAATGTATCCGAGGAGACAGTAGTTACATGATAAGAACCTCTTGCTGTTAACAAAGTGTCTCCTGGAGAAACTTCTCTCGTAAATTGGGATCCGATCCCCATTACGTATACAGTGCTGCTGCTGCTGCTGCTGCTGCTGCTGCTGCTGCTGCTGCTGGTGCTGTTATTACTATTATTATTATTATTAATAGTACTAGTAGTACTATCATGACTTATTTCTCTTACTTCTTTTCCCTCCTTCCCCTCTTGTTTCCCCTCATCCTGCTGCTGCTGCTGCTGCTGCTGCTGACCCTCCTGTCCCTCCTGCTGCTGTTGTCCCTGCTGCTGCTGCTGCTGCTGCTGCTGCTGAATAAAAGGTTTAGTAGATATTTTAATTAATCCTTTCCCCTTAATAGATTCATCTTCTCCTCTTCTTACGCTTATGCATGCAGCCAACCTGGCTAGACACCCCACTACTTTTCTTTT
>NW_013564102.1:0-5000 GCF_000499605.1 Eimeria maxima | reverse complement strand
TGATGTGTTGCTCCCGCTGCTGCTGCTGTTGCTGCAGCTTCTTCTTTTCTTCTTGTATTTGCTGTTGCTGCTGCTGCTGCTAATGTGTCCTTTATGCTGCAGCATAAGTGCTGCCCTGAGGAGACAGCAGCAAGAGACACCTTAGGTGCAGCAAATAGCCAAGAAGAGGGACGCCTATATGCCCATATATCTAGTGTCTTTATGTGTCTCTCTTTTGCTGCTGCTGCTGCTTCTGCTTCCTTTAGTCCCCAATGTTCCCCTGCTGCTGCTGCTGCTCCTGTTGTTGATGTTAGTCCGGCTAATGGGGATAAACGTCTTGCTGCTGCTGCAGCAGCAGCAGCAGCACTACTACCACGAGGCTCTGCATTTGCTGCTGCAGCAATAAGAGCAGCAACAGCCCTACTCTTAACTGTTTGCTGCAGCTGTCTCCTCCTCTCCCTATCGCATGCATTCTGCTGCAGCAAAGATAATAATTCATTAAATATATATTCAGAGACAGTAGGTCTGTCTCCTTGTGCAGCATAGACAGGAAGAGCAGCAGGAAGAAAAGAGGAGACACCTGCTGTCTCTGAGCTCCAGCTGCAGTAGCTGCAGCAATAATAATATATATGTTTGCCGCTGCAGCACGATCCTGCTGCTGCTGCTGATGCTGCTGCTGCTGCTGCTGCTGCTGCAGCTTCTCTTTGTGCTGCACCTGCATCATCACTATCATCATCACTGTTTGCACCATCACCACCAGCAGCTGCAGCAGCAGCAGCTGCTGCTGCTGCTGCTGCTGTCTCCTCCTCTACACCACCATCAAGACTAGCTACAGACAGCAAACTGTCGCAACGCTGTGGGGCCCCACGGACAGCAAATCCGCCTGTCTCCATGAGGTGTCTCTGCATCTCCTGATTGTCTCCTTGGCATACAGCTATAACGGCCTTACGTGCTGCTGCTGCTGCTGCTTCTGCTGCTGCTTCTGCTCTTTTTGCTGCTGCTATAGGATCCAATATAGACTCATAATTCGATGCTGCTGCTGCTGCTGCTGCTTCCTCTGCTTCTGCTGCTGCTGCTGCATGACGAGCAACAACTGCTGCTATGTCCTCATCACGATCATCATTATACATAAACGGCAACGCCTCCTTGGGATCGTCTCCCGATCCCGATCCCGTAGTGGTATCGTCACCCGATCCCGATCCCGTTGTGGGATCGTCTCCCGATCCCGATCCCGATCCCTTAAGTAGATCCTCTTTCCTTTTTCTTGATAAAGAGAGACCATTAGAGCAACGAGGACAAATAAAACATTTGCTGCAGCGGAAGCCGCATGCAGCCCCACCAGCAGGAGGCAGCAGCTCTAAACAACCAGGGCATACATAACACTCTACCTCCTCTATCACCTAAGAAACGCACACCCTAAACCCTAAACCCTAAACCCTAATAAACCCTAATAAACCATAATAAACCCTAATAAACCCTAGTAAATCCTAGTACACCCTAGTAAATAATAGTAAACCCTAAACCCTATATTATTAAAGTTAAGGGCTTAAGGAAAGGCTACAAATCGAACTCCCTAAACCCTAAACCCTAAACCCTCGTAAACCCTAAACCGTTGTAAACCCTAAACCCTAAACCCTAAACCCTACCTGGAGGGGCGATAGAACTTTCTTGCAGGGCTCACAAACATACAGATCCTCTAGCTTATATAAACAGCCACGGGGAGGCTCTTTTCCTTCATCTTGCTGCTGCTGCTGCTGCTGCAGCTGCTGCTGCAGCAGCAGCTGCTGCTGTCCTGTTGGAGATTCAGAAACAGGAGAAGGAGACCCATCTTGCTGCTGCAGCATAAACCCTTGACGGGGACGATCTAACTCAAGATTGACGAGTATATACACCTTATTCTCCTTGCTGCTGCTGCTGCTGCTGATGCTGCTGCTGCTGGTGTAGTCTAGGGACTCAAAATTTAGCTGCTGCTGCTGCAGCACATCCTCCAAGTTAAGAGGAGGAAGAAGAAATAAATCTGCCCATTCCTCGCCAGCTGCAGCTCCTGCTGCTGCTGCTCCTGCTCCTCCTGCTGCTGTTGTTGTTGCTGCTGCTGCTGTTGCTGTTGCTGCTGCTGACGGCTCTTCTGCAGCAGGAGACTCCGAAGCTGATTCTCGCTTCTCCATTGTCAGACAGACACCGTTATGCTGTTACAATTCTTGCTGCTGTTGCTGTTGCTGCTGCTGCTGCTGCTGCTGTTGCTGTTGCTGCTCCTGCTCTTGCAGCGGCGGCTGTTGTCTGCTGGCGGGGAGCAGCTGCAGCACGAGGTTAACGAGGCAACAGGGCTGCCCAGCCCGCATGTAGTAGCTACTGTTGCAGCTGCTGATGTTGCAGCTGCAGCAGATGTTGTTGCTGTTGCAGTTTCTGCTGCTGCTGCTGCAGCTGCTGCAGCTGCTGCAGCTGCTGCAGCTGCAGCAACTTATGTGGCTGCTGCTCGTTGGTGAGTCGGGCTGCGGCTCAGTGGCGGCGCTGTACAGACAGAAGGCAATGGAAACACCCGTAGACCTCAAGGGGAGAAGCAACAGCTGCAGCTGCAGCAGCAGCAGCTGCTGCTGCTGCTGCTGTTACTACAGCACAGCTGCAGCAAGAGCAGCCAGTGTGTGTCACTGTGTGGCGGTGTTGAGGCCCGTTTCAATGCAGAAACAGCAGCAGCAGCAGCAGCAGCAGCAAGAGCAGCAGCTAATGAGGTGTACAGACACCTAAAAATGTAGAAAGGAGGAAAATAAAGAAAAAAGAAATAAAAAGTATAACCTTGGATAGCGCGAGCACAAGAGAGCAGCAGCGACAACAGCAGCAGCAGCAGCAGCAGCAGCAGCAAAAGTAGCAGTATGTAAGGGGTAAAAAGCCGTATAAATATACAAATTGAGTATTAAATTAAAAATAATTAATTAATTAATAAAAATATACTTATTTATAGGGGAAAAAAAGAAAGAAAAACAATAATCCTCTCCTCTTGTGTCTTCTTCCTTGTTGCATGCAGGAAGGTGGATGCATATACACCTCAATGCATGCGGTGTATGTATATGATTTATTATTTATTTATTTATTTATTATTTTTATTTATTTATTTATTTATTTATTTTATTATATTAATAAACAGACAGCTAGTTAGCTGCTGTTGTAGATACACCGCAACAAAGGGAGAAGGGAAAGAGACGATCCCCTAGTAACAAGAAAGGAGACACAAAAGGAGACAGTTATTAGTTAATAAGGAGACAGATAAAGAAAAGGAGACAGTTAATAAATAATAAGGGAACAAAGACAGAAGGGGACACCTAGTAGATAGCTAACAGACAAAGACAGGGACAGGGACACAAGGAGACAGCTAGTAACTAGTAAGGAGACAGAGAGGGAGAGAGGCAGAGACAGAAGGAGACAGGAAGGAGACAGGAACGAGGAGAGAAGGAGACAGTGCATGCAATAAGCAGGAGGGCGAAGAAAAGAAGAGACAAAGGGGTAACAAGAGGAGGAGACAGACAGACACAAGCAGGGTATATATATATTTAGTATACATATTATATATATCCCTTAATAACCCTTAATAAGAAGTTACTTATCTAGGGTTTAGTGTTTAGTGTTTAGGGTTTAGGGTTTAGGGTTTAGGGTTTAGGGTTTAGGGTTTTTCATACATTATCTCCTTGCACTTCTTTACAGTGTTTAAATGTTTATGTATAATATAAATAATACATATATAATATAAATAGTATATATACAATATATATATTATATATAATATATATATTATATATATTATATTTATTATGTATATGTACTTATATACATATATAAATATATATACATAAAGGAATAAACCGCCATATCTTCCTTAGTAACAAAGAAAAGAATTTGTTTGTTCTTTTTGCGGTGTATATTAGGGAGACAACAAATTGGTCATCTGCTGCTGCTGTTGCTGCTGCAGCAGCAGCAGCAGCAGTAGCAGTAGCAGCAGCAGCAGCTCAGTGCCTGTGCAAGTTTGTTGCACAGTGGGATGCATGCATGCAAAAAAAGATCTTTTCTTTCTCCCTTTCTTTCCTTGCAAACACAATTTATTTAATTTATTTATTTATTTATTTATTTATTTATTTATTTTATTTATTTATTTATTTATTTATTTATTGTAATCATATAGGGAGTCTTTTATTGTATATTTAAGTACAAAGAACAAAGGATAATAATAATAATAATAATAATAATTATTATTATTATTATTAATTAATAATAATTATTATTAATTAATAATTAATAATAATTATTATTAATTAATAATTAATAATAATAAAAACATACTTAATACAGTATGCAACAACAAGGAAGTTTTTTCTTCTTTTTATTGTTTGTCTGCTTCTTATACAAACAGCAGCAGCAATAAACATAAGGAATAATAACATGCATGCATGCATGCATGCATGTACTCATGCATGCGTATGTGCACGCATATAAGCATGAATAATAACGTGCGTGCATGCATGCATGCATGCACGCGCATGCATGCATGCATGCATGCAATGAATATTATATCAAGAAAACTCCCTCTATCTGCTGTCTTCCCTCATGCACCTATGCATGCATGCATACAATGACGATTCTTTATCTTTTTTTTTGTTTTTTTTCCCTCTTCTTTTATTATTCATGTTTATTTATTTAATTATTTATTTACCTTCTCCTCTTATACAGAGGAGAAGGTAAATAACAGCAGCAGCTGCTGTTGCTGCAGCTGTTGCTAGCAAGACATTAAGACTGCGCATGCAGCTTTCCTCCTTTCTCTCCTTTCTAGCTCTTTTCTGTCATTTCTTCCTCCCTTGTCCCCTCTTCGTCCTCCTTTCTCTCCTCTCTCCCTCCTTTCTCTCCTTTCTTCCTCCTGTCTCTCCTTTCTTCCTCCTTTGCTCTTATGCCGATGGATCTCTCTGATCATCTGGACTTTCGTCTCCTGGGCTCCCTCTCCTAACGGCAGGACGTTGTGCTGTAGGGACATATATATAATA
>NW_013564101.1:0-7500 GCF_000499605.1 Eimeria maxima | reverse complement strand
TAAACCCTCTCCACAAGAATCGTCGATTAAAACAAACCCTTAATATTTCCTGTACCGCTCTACCAAATTTCTAGGGTTTAGGGTTTAGGGTTTAGGGTTTAGGGTTTAGGGTTTGTCTGCAGGTCTACTAAACCCTTACGGCTATCTCTAGATTCAATTTGGCAAAAGGCGGTCAATATGGTGGAGAAGTTGACGGGATTCACGTTAGTTCCTGTCCCTCCTCTACCAGGTATGCTAGGGTTTAGGGTTTAGGGTTTAGGGTTTAGGGTTTAGGGTTTAGGTTATCAGTGTACCGCTGTTGTGCACCAAAGTTTAACTGGAGCTAAACTGCAAGAGGCACAGAATTAAGGATGCAAACTCGAGGGTTTAGGGTTTAGGGTTTAGGGTTTAGGGTTTAGGGTTTGTTGCAGGGGAGACCTGGCACTGGAGTGTATTAAAGTACGAGCTACATCCAATAGGAAGGGTACGGGCGGGGGCCCCCCAGGGGCCCCGGGGGGCCCCCCGAGGGGATTTATATGTTGATTTATGGACAAGGAAGGATAAGACACGATTATTAGCTCAATATACAATTAGAGGGTCTAAACAAATGAATTATCCCTTACAACAGGTAGGCGGAGAAAGGGTTTAGGGTTTAGGGTTTAGGGTTTATAGGTGGTTAGGGTTTGGGCGAAAGGGCAGCGAGAGAGAGAGAGGGAGAGGGTTTATTGTTTAGGGTTTAGGGATAACAGCAGTTACGGTTTGGGGGGGGGAATGGGGAGAGAGATGGGCTGTTTAGGGTTTAGGGTTTAGGGTTTAGGGTTTTGTTCAGGGATGGGAGATAGGGGGCCCCCTTACTCGTGCATGCGTTGTTGAGGAAGAAGGGGTTTTACGACAAACCCCTGCTTGTGCATTAATTGCTAACTTTGATCCTCCCTCTCGTATACATAACATGGAGAAAGGTAGGGTTTAGGGTTTAGGGTTTAGGGTTTAGGGTTTGGGGTTTATATTTCTCTTATTCAGTTGCAGACATATGTAGGGTTTAGGGTTTAGGGTTTGTTAGGTGGTTATGTTGGGGTGTTGCAAGTGTTTGCTTTCTCTCTTTCTCTGTCATCTCTCGACTCTATATACTAAGGGTTTAGGGTTTAGGGTTTAGGGTTTAGGGTTTGTGTGTGGGTGTGTGCATATTAGGGGATATAAATGATGCTTATTCTTTATTAAAAGATTGTTTATTAACAAAAGAAGAAAGTATTCATTTATTACATGAATTAGGTCATGTTATTCATGGACTTTTATCACAAACAGAATTACAACATTTATCAGGTAAACCCTAAACCCTAAACCCTAAACCCTAAACCCTTGCTCCTGCAAAGAAAAAAAAAGCTCAACTGCAGCATACGCTAGACACGCCGCAGGAGAAGTTCGTTTTACTCCTTATGTGTGTACATACGGCATATTAATGACATTTACCAGGGTTTAGGGTTTAGGGTTTAGGGTTTAGGGTTTAGTGGGGTGTATGTACACCGCAGGCACGCGCGGCGCGGTTGATTTTGCGGAGTTTCCTTCGCATTTATTTGAATGTTTTGTTCCTTTTATATTTAAACAAAATAATAATAATAATAATAATTATAATTATATAAATAAAATAAATAATATAAATAAAATAAATAATATAAATAATAATCATGAAGATCATCATAAGGCATTTGAGGGTTTTCATACAGCACATCAATTACAGCTCGCTCTCCTTGATCGCGTAAACCCTAAACCCTAAACCCTAAACCCTAAACCCTCCTAAACTAGGATCAGTCGTAGTTTGGAGAAACCCTAGGGAGCAGCTCCCAACAATGATGGTGTAGAGAGAAACCCTAAACCCTAAACCCTTTGTTGGGGGGCCTGTAAGCTGCTCGGACGGGTTTAGTGAGGGTTTAGGGTTTAGGGTTTGTCTATGCATGCAGGCATTTTATAGCTACATACCTAGCGAGGGTTTACTGCTTCCTGACGGTAGCATGTGCAGCAACAAGGAGCGGCAGCAGCAGGAGTTGCAGCAATTATTGGGGTGTATAGACAGCTTATTTAATAAAAGAATTATATTAGGAAAAATAAATAATTATATTTCTTCTTCTCCTTTTTATCAATTAATTAAGAAACCCTCCTTTCTTTCTTTTGAGCATCTTGTACATTATGGTGCTAATTATTATTGTTATCTATTTTGCAGGTAAACCCTAAACCCTAAACCCTAAACCCTAATTCCTATAGTCTAAACCCTAACTAAACCCTAGACACTAAACACTAAACCCTAAACCCTGACGTGTAGAGGGAGTGCTGCTGAACATCGCCCAGCTTACTGGAAGGAGCAGCGGGCGAGCTTCTCGAGGGTTTACGGCTTAGGGTTTAGGGTTTAGGGTTTAGGGTTTAGGGTTTGTGTGTGCCTTTTGCAGGTGTTTTTCGAGTTATGTTTGGTATAAATCGTTAAGTAAAGAAATAAAAGAAAAAGAAGAAAAAGAAGAAAAAGAAGAAAAAGGAATAAAAGGAATAAAAGAAGAAAAAGAAGAAAAAGAAGAAGAAAAGAAATATAATTTATATGATCTTCTTAGTAAAGGATCAACAGATTGTACAGCTAATTCTCTTTTATTATTAATAAAAAAAAAAGAAGAAAAAATAATTATTAATGAGCTGTCTGTACACCCGGAGAGAATACCTATTCATTTCCTTATTCATTAATTATATTATTTATTTATTCTTTCTTTTTTTTTATTTATTTATTTATTTTATTTGTATTATTATTATTATTTTTTGTTTAAACCCTAAACCCTAAACCCTAAACCCTAAACCCTCAGGTGTTTACTAAAAAAGGAACAAAAAGCCCCAAAGGCTATGCGTGTATATATATACATAATATACATATATACATGCATTTACTTATTGCATGCATGCATGCATGCATTCGCTAATGAAATTCATGCATGCATGCATGCATGCATGCGTAGACAAGGAGAGACATTTATTGATGACTAATATGTCCTTATTAACAATAAAATATATTTTATTTGTTTATTTCTTGTGTATTTATTAATTTATTTAAAGAAAAATAAATAAATAAATAAATAAATAAATAAGTAAATAAATAAATAAATGTATATTTACCTTAGTGCTGTCTATATGAGGTGTACGTACACCCGAGCATTACTGCAGCAACATTTTCTTGTTTATATAATTTAATAACCCCTAACTAACTAAACCCTAAACCCTTTTGTATTTGAAGGACTTATACTATACTACACAGGCAATTAGGGTTTAGGGTTTAGGGTTTAGGGTTTGGGTACAAATCGAGGAACTATCAATAAATAATAACTATATGCCTCTAAGGAAGATCGTTGCTAATATATAAATAAACAAACAAAAACAAGAAAACTCTCCTTATCTTATAAAAGGAAACAAATAAATACTCTTAGGGTATATATATGGTGCCTATAGGAGGTTTAGGGTTTAGGGTTTAGGGTTTAGGGTTTAGCTTTCTTCTTTATAGCCAGCCACGGGGGTGTACGTACACACAGCAATATCCACTAACTTACCACTAAAAAAAGCCTTAAATGAATAAAAAATATATATAAAATGATTAAAAGCAATAAAAATACAATTAAGGAATAAAAAGAATAAAAAAAAGTATTTTTATTGATGAATGGTCAACTAACCGGACCGGAGCGGTTCGGGTGTACGTACAACCAGAAAAAGTATATAGAAATAGAAAAGGTATAAAATAGAGGATAAAGAAGAAATATGAATTAATAAATATATTTAAATTAAAGAAATTAAAGAAATAAATAAATAAATAAAATAAAATAAATAAAAAAAGGAAAGAAAATCGATAAAAAGAAGATGCTTTCTTATATGTGTGCGTATATATAGCTGCTTATATAAGTAGGAATAAAAGAGGAGGGAAGAGAGAAGAAATGTACATTTACTGGTATCATTTTATAGCATTTTTTAATTATAATTTGAATAAAATAAAATAAAAAGGAAAAAATAATTATTTAATTGAATAAAAGAGGAAAAAAAAAATCGAAATGGACCTTATAAAGCAGCCCCAGGTGTACATACACCTAGAAGAAAAGAGAGTCATGATTCATTGAATCATGAATCATGAAGATCGGGGGTAATTTAGGGTTTTTTTTTGCATAATCTTTGAATAATAATGATTAATTAAGTTAAATTATGAATTATATTATATAAAAAGCATAAATTTAATGAAAAAAGTGGTTATTTTACCTAAAAATACCTTCATCATTATACTATATACACCGCACAACTAGCCGGCCCTCTGTACAGATTCTTCTTATTCATCTTTTTTCTTTTTTCTTTGCTTTTCTTCTTATTCTTCTTTATTTATTTATTTATTTATATTTATATTATTATTAAATAAGAATATATTTATTCTTATTTAACTTACACAGCCCAGGGGTGCCATACTTGCTGCTCCTGTTGCTGCTGTGCAGATTCTGTTTCTGTTTCTGCTGCTGCTGCTGCTGTTGCTGCTGCTGCTGCATTTGCTGCATTTGTTGCATTTGTTGCATTTGTTGCAGTTGCTGCAGAAACAAATGAGTTATTATTATAATATATAATATAAATCTAGGGTGTATATACACCTAAACTCTTATAATAAATATATACTCTTATTGATCATCTCTTTCTTCTTCCTTTTTTTCTTCTTTCTTTCTTTTCTTCTTTTTTCTTCTTTTTTCTTCTTTTTTATTAAGAAGAATAACCCTTTATAGGGTATATATACATTATAATTATATAAATTAATATATAAAGGGGATGAATATTGATTGATATATCTTTCCTTATTTCCTCTCTTTTTCTCTCTCTCTTCTTCTCAAACCTTATTATAGACCCTCCTAAACCCTAAACCCTAAACCCTAAACCCTAAACCCTAAACCCTAAAAAGATGGCGAGTCTTCGTCTAGAGAAGGAAGGAAGACAAAGATCATTAAAAGAGCAACAAAGAAAACCTGATGATGATGACTCAGAAGATAATCAATCACAAATCTCAGACAGCCCTCGTAAACCCTAAACCCTAAACCCTAAACCCTAAACCCTAATAAACCCTAAACCCTAATAAACCCTGAACCCTAATTAACCCAAATAAATCCTAATGTGCACTGATAAACCCTAACCTAATGATGATGACTAAGAAGATAATCAATGACAAACCTCTAATAGTCCTCATAAACCCTAAACCCTAATAAACCCTAAACCCTCATAAAAATAATAATAATAATTATAAACCCTAATAATAAGCAGACTGTCAAGTAGACTATCCAATATGTGATATGGATCTAGGGTTTAGGGTTTAGGGTTTATATATATATATAATGTTGTATACAGACCCTGGATTAGATCCAGGAGGAGGAAGATTAATTATAGATGGGTATAAAAAAAGAGCAAAAAAACTTTCTTGGTCTCTTCTTCTTGCTTATGCTGCTCCTATGATAGGAGCAGGAGGTATGAACTTTACTCTTACTACTTTTGCTGCTTATTTCTATACAGATACTATGGGTTTACCACCAGGTATACATTAACCCTAAACCCTAAACCCTAAACCCTAGAAAACCCTAAACCCTAAACCCTAAAAAATTTAAAAAAATGTAAAAAAAGACCAAAAAAAAAAGGTAGATAGAAAAAAAAAATAAGCCCTTAAATAAAAAAAATATAAATAAATAAATATAAATAATTATATCTTTTTTTTTCTTTTTTTTTACAGGAGTAGTAGGACGGGTACAATTATGCTTAATGTGTATGTATGCAATATCTGAGCCAATATTTGGTTGGGTTAGTGATGTTACTAATGGTTGGATTGTTCAACATTGCGGAAGAAGGAAACCCTTCTTAGCTGTATCTGCATTCGTACATTCAGGTTAGGGTTTAGGGTTTAGGGTTTAGGGTTTAGGGTTTAGGGTTTAAGAGGGTTTAGGGTTTAAGAGGGTTTAAGAGGGTTTAGGATTTGGGAGGGGGGAGTTGGGTAGAAACACTGCGGAAAAAGGAAACCCTTCTTAGCTGTATCTGCATTCGTACATTCACGTTAGGGTTTAACAGGGTTTAGGGTTTAAGAGGGTTTAGGGTTTTGTAGGGTTTAGGGTTTGGGTGGGGGGAGTTGAGTAGAAACACTACGGAAGAAGGAAACAATTTTTAGCGATTTTTGCACTTATGCGCTCAGATTAGGGTTTAGGGTTTAGGGTTTAGGGTTTAGGGTTTAGGGTTTAGGGTTTAGGGTTTGTGTTTATGTATATATATAAATATATAAAAATATGTATTTTTGTCTGTACAGTAACATTTATTGCATTAATGAGTCCTCCTTCCTTCTTAACACCAACAAAAGGACTAAAAGAATGGGCATTTATATTTAGTATTTTATTGGGTATTTCTTGGGGATGTAATGAAGTTACTTATCAAGCATTAGGTGCACAAATGACTTTTGATTATGATGAACGAACTAAGTTACAGGTATTTATTTATTTATATTTATTTATATTTATATTTATTTATTTATTTATATTTATTTATATTTATTTATTTATTTCTTCTTTTTTTTTAACCGTTTATACCGTCGTTTTTCTTTATTTTTTGCCGTTTTTATACTGTTTATTACGGTTTAGGGTTTAGGGTTTAGGGTTTAGGGTTTAGGGTTTGGTTTACCTGTAGATCTTCTTCATGTTAATGAGTATCTCTTTCTTCTCTTTTTTCTTTCTTTCTTTCTTTCTTTCTTTCTTCTCTCTTTTTATCATTCCCTTTTTTCTTTTTTTATTCCTTTTTTCTTTTTCTCTATCCTTCCCTGCCTGTTTATCTTCCTCGTAGACCTTTTCCCTTTCCTGTTTCTTTCCTTTTTCTTTGCTCTTTCTTCTTCTCTTTTCCCTCTGTCCTTTCTAGGGTTTAGGGTTTATAATAATATATTATAGGGTTTATATATGATGTATATTTTCTTTTTTTTTTTCTGAATTTTGTCTAATTTAGGGTTTATTGTGAATATTTTTTTTTCTAGGGTTTAGGGTTTAGGGTTTAGGGTTTAGGGTTTATATATTGTGTATGTTGTTTTTTTTTTTCTTTTTTTTTTTATTAGGCAATAGCTGTATCTGTTATAACATTAGGATCTACATCTTGTGGTTTATTACATGGTGTATTAGGTTCATTAATGGGTTCATCTATAGAGAAAACAAGAGAAAGATTTATGTATTTATGTATTATTTATTCTCTTCTTTTTTTTATTGGTACTTTTTTTATGCTTTTCTTTATTAAAGAAGAAAATCTACAAACAAATCACAGAAATAATTATACATTTAATCAATGGATATGGGCAGGTATTGAATCTGTACAACAAATGATACTTAATCTGTAAGTTTATTTATTTATTTATTTATTTATTTATTTATTTATTTATTTATTTATTTATTCTTCTTCTTTTTTATTCTTTTATTCTTCTTTTTCTGCTTATTTCCTTTATAATAAATATATATATTATATATATAT
>NW_013564100.1:10000-12147 GCF_000499605.1 Eimeria maxima | reverse complement strand
TATATATATATATATATGTTATTTGTTGTGTATGGATATAGGTGTTATCTACTCCTGTTGTTGTTGCTGTTGCTGTTGCTGTTGTTGCTGCTGCTGCTGCTGCTGCTGCAGGTTCCTCCTCATGTTGCTACTCATCAGCGATGTTGGATGGAGTTGATGTTGGAGATGGCTAAACCTAATCCACAAGATAGACCATCAGCTAATGAGGTACAAGGAGACACTTTTATATACAAAAGGAGACACTATATATATATAGATATAGATATATAAATAGATATAAGGAGGGAGACATATAGATATACAATTCAATAGGGTTTAAGTATAATCTAGGGTTTAGGGTTTAGGGTTTAGGGTTTAGGGTTTAGGGTTTAGGGTTTAGGGTTTGTGATGTCTTTTTTGTTATATAGGTGTTGCGTCGTGTTAAGCAGCTGCTTGCTGCTGCAGCAGATACAGCAGCAGGAGACAATACTTCTTCTGCTGCTGCATGCGTAGGAGACAAAGGAACAGCAAGCAGCACAGCTTATTCTCCTATAGAAAAGAGACAGCAAAGTGGCTCCTCTTCTCCTTTGCTGCAGGGGCCTAATTGTCCCTTAGACCCTAATGGTGCTGCTGCTGCTTCTGATCCTCCTGATCCTGCTGCTGCTGCTGCTGCTGATCCTGTTGCTGCTGCTGTTGCTGCTGATGTTGGTGCTGCTGCACCGACAGAAGCAGCAGCAGAAAGAGCAACAACAGCAGAAAGTGCAGCAACTTCAGCAACTGCAGCAACTGCAGCAACTGCAGCAACTGCAGCAACTGCAGCAGCAGTGCAACCGATTGAGGAAACAGCTGAGGAAGGAGAGAGACAAAATGTTGCAGACCTCTTGCTGCCATTAGATGCAGCAACTGCACAGCCATAAATACTGCAGCAACAGCAGCACCAAAAGCTGCTGCTGCTGCTGCAGAAAAGAGACAGGTTGTTCGGATCGTTAGGGGTCTCCTGGAGACAGAGGGGACAAAAGAAGCTCAGCTGCTGTGGCACCGGCAGCAGCAGCAGCAGCAGCAGCAGGAATACCAGCAGCAACTGCAGCAGAAGCTGCTGCTGATGTTGCTGCTGCTGCAGCACGTCAATCTTAATATAAGGTGCAGCAGCAACTTCTGTATATGTTGCTGTAGCGCAGATTCTCCCCCCAGCAGCAGCAGCAGCAGCAGCAGCAGGAGTTGCTGCTGCTGTCTCTGCTTTCCTTAGGCCGTTCGTTATTGAGTGCCGAAAGCGGCAGCAGCCGCAGCAGCAGCAGCAGCAGCTGCAGCTGCAGCAGCGGCAGCAGCTCGCAGCGGCAAGAGAAGCCGCAGCAGCAGCAGCAGCAATATAATAATAATAACCATAGCAGCAAAAGCAGCAAGAGCAGCCACAATAGGGACTACAGAAGCAGCAGCAGCAAAGAGCTAGCAACAGCATTAAGGACAATAGAAGTAGCAGCAATAGTAGCAGCAGCAACGGTAGCAGCAGCAACTATTGCTGCTGCTGTGGAGCAGCAACAAGCGCAAATGTAGCAGCAGCAGCAGCAGCAGTAGCGTATATTGTTGTTTTGCCTCCTATCTGTATACGTATAATATATATATACGTATGTATGTATATACATATACACAAAGGCAACATATACATATACATATGTACAACTTACGTACGTACATATACATATACATATACTACGTACGTATAGTACTATCTACTAATATAATTATATAAATAATAATAAATAAATAATTAATTACTAACTAATTAATTATTAATTATTAATTGTAATTATTAATTATTAATAATTACTAATAATTATTAATAATAATAGTTCCTATAATAGTAGTAGTTAGTTGCCTGCTGCTGCTGCTGCTGCTGCAGCAGGGGAGTTTCTGCTTGTGTGGTGTCTTTGCTGTTTGTGCTGCTGCTGCTGCTGGTAGCAGCAGCAAATGTATCTACGAAGCAAATAAGTGGCTATTTTGCTGCAGTTTGCTGCTGTAGGGGAGACAGCAGCAGCAAGCAAGACCGCAGCAGCTGTAATGGAGGGAGCAGCAGCAACAGCAGCAAGAGAGGCAGCAGCAGCAGCAACAAAAGAGGCAGCAGCAGCAGACAACTCTCTTACTGCTGCTTAATTCCTTATAAAAGGAAGAAA
>NW_013564100.1:0-5000 GCF_000499605.1 Eimeria maxima | reverse complement strand
CAGCTGCAGCAGGAGATGAAACAGCAGCAAGACCTGCTGCTGCTGCAGCAGAAGCAGCAGCAGCAGCAGAAGGTTCACGTGGTGCTGTATCTGATAATCCGGAAGCTGACAGCAGCCACCACTGCAGCAGCAACTGCAGCAACCACTGCAACAGCAGCAGCAAATGCATAATGGGCAGCAGCAGCGGCTGCTGCTGCATGTGCTGCAGCGGAGCACATTTCGGGTGTACAGACACCTCAGCAGGGGAGGATGCACAAGAAGGAGGCACAGCCTTAACCCCATCAGCCTCCCCCAGCAGCAGCAGCAGCAGCAGCAGCACTGACAGCAGCAGCAGCAGCAGCAGCAGCAGTGGTTCATCATGTAAGACAGCAGCATTTGCTGCTGTCCCTGAGGCAAGACGTCTGTTGTCTCTTTTGTCTCCTCGTCCTAAGAAAGAGAGAAGGAGACACCCTAATGTAGCAATAAGATGGTGTATAAATGGAGACTGTCCCCTTTCCTTACCAGAGGAGCTTCGTTGGAAGGCCCTTAACAGCAGCAGCAGCAGCAGCAACAGCAGCAGCAGCAGCAGCAGCAGCAACTGTAATATAGTACTTCTTGATGATTTGCTGCTTTTTTTAGATAGCCGCTGGGATCGATTCGGCCCGCCGATCCCACCCGAGCCGCTGCTGGCCCTTCGTGTTGCAGAGATGACGGAGGAATTAGAGCAGCAGCAGCAGCAGCAGCAGCAAATGCGCATGCAGCAGCAGCAGCAGCAACAGCAGCAGCAACTCATGTTACAACAACAAAAAAATATCCAATTGCAATTACAACAACAACATATCCAGGAACAACAGGAACAACAGCAGCAGCAACAACTGCAGCAGCAGCAGCAGCAACTGCAGCAACTGCAGCAGCAGCAGCAGCAGCAGCAGGCGGGGGAGCAGAAGTACTACTTAGATGATAACCCCATGACAGATAACCGCGTCAGGCGCTACAGACTCGCCATACCCGAGACCTCCTGCGGCACAACAGCAGCAGCAGCAGCAACAGCAGCAACAACAGCAGCAGCAGCAACAGCAGCAGCTACAACAGCAGCAGTCCCTGCAGAAGCAGCAGCTGTACCTGCAGCAGCAGCGTCTCCTGTTGCTAAACGCGGGGGTGATATTCACCGTATAATTTAAAAACTTTAGCTGCTGCAGCAGTAACAGCAGCAGCAGCAGCAGCAGGAGCAGCAGCAGCAGCAGCAGCGGCAGCAGTAGCTGCAGGGTTGTGCCACCCATCCATCGTCTCTTCTGCAGTATAAAGAGGAGACAGCTCTTGCTGCTGTTTGTCCCTCGTTAGCAATTTTTGTGCTGCTGTTGCATTGTCTCCTGCTGCTGAGGGTAACCCAGTGCAGCAGCAGCTGCAGCAGCAGCAGCAGTCTGCTGCTGCAACGGCTGCTGCAGTTGCTGCAGGGTTTGTGGGGCGGAGGATAGGATCGAGTCTCTTACGAGGGCACTGTACGTGCCGTGGAGACCGTGGGAGACAAGCAGCAGCGGCAGCAGCTGCAGCAGCAGCAGCTGCAGCAGCAGAGGCAGCTGCAACAGCAGCAGCTGTAGTAGCAGCAGCAGCAGCAGCAGCTGTAGTAGCAGCAGCAGCCTGCTGCTGCTGCTGTTTGGGCCGGCCCCCCAAAGCAGGAGGCGTAAGCAAAGCATGTATTGAGGCAACAGCAGCAGCAACTGCTACAGCATCAACTGCTGCAGCAGCAGCAGTTGCTGCAGCAGCAGCAGCTGCTGCAGCAGCAGCAGCAGCTGTCTGTGCAGCAGCTGTCTATGCAGCTGTGTAAGTATAACTGTTGTTGCAGTTGTGGCAGCAGCTATTGCTGCTGCTGCTGCTGTTGTGCAGCAGCAGCTGCTGTAACCGAGACCTGTAGCCTCGAGCGGCAGCTGCAGCAGCATCTGCAGCAGCAAGCATCTGCTGCAGCATAGCAGCAGCAACAGCAGCAACAGCAGCAGCAGCAGCAGCAGCAGGAAGTATATGTTTAGTGTCTCCTGTGGTTATATTGAGTTAATTTTCTTTAGGTGGCAGCAATAATTAATAATTGTCTCCTTTTTTTTAATTAAGGAGACAATTAATTAATTAATTAATTAATTAATTAATTTAATTAATTAATTAATTAATTAATTAATTAAATAGTATTTATTATTAATAAAAAAAAAAAAAAGGAGACAGTCTCCTTTTGCCTTCTTTATTTATCTGTTAGTTGTTTTAATATATAAAAAAAGACAAAGGGCTATTTATTTATTTATTTAGGCAAAAGGACTAAAAAAATACATATATATACTTATTTATACTATTATATTCTGCTGCAGCAGCAGCTTTGTATCTGCTGCTGCTGCTGCTGCTGCTGCTGCTTCTTGCTGCTGCATATAGATACTTATATATATAGAGTATCTATATGTATATGCATAATTATTAATATGTATATACACTTTATTATATTTTATACCCTCAAATTACCCTTGGGGGCCCCACATGAGTACTTATGCGACCCTAGCGGCCGCCATGGGGGCCCCAGAAGTTGGGGCCCCTATTGGTCTGGCCGCCTGAGAGGGGGGCCCCCAAGGGTGACCTCACGAGCATCCCATAAGGGGGATCGCAGGAGGGCAGCAGATGAGGGTTCATTAACTAGGGGCCCCCAGTAAGGTGGGCCGCCCTTTAGGATGGCTCCCAGGAAGGGGGCCCACAGGCGAGGGGCCCCCAGTAGTGGGGTCCCCTACCGTAGGGGCCCCCAGTAAGTGGGGCCCCACCAGGGGTCAGCTTAGCGACTTTCCTCAGGAAATTTTTTTAATTTTTTTATATTTAATTAAATTAAATTACTTATTTATATTTAATTTAAATAATTAATTTTATTTTATTTAGTCTCCTAATTAAATATTTATCTCCTTCTGCTGGTACTGTTTGCTGCCTATTGCTGCTACTCTCCTGTTGTGGTTGCCATGGGGCCCCCATGCAGGGGGGTGTGCACGTATAATTTGCCTATATTATATTTAAATTTATATATAAATACATAAATAATAAATATAAATAAATAAAAATAATAAATAACTAAATAATATTTAATTTATATGCCATTTAATTAATGTCTTCTTTTCTCTTTCCCTGTTATAGATAGGGAGAAAAGAAAGGTGGGGGGCCCTCGGAGGCCCTCTTCCCTTATTAGATATTTAATTCCCTCTTTAGTTTAATTGCTGCCAGCAGCAGCAGACACACAAAAACAATGTCTTGCTGCAGTGTTTGCTGCATGCATTTAGCCTGCATGCAGCAGCAGCCCCAATGCATGCATGCATGCGTGCATGGGCTACTGCAGCACAATCCAATGAAAAGAGAGACTACCTGCTACGAGCATATAGCTGCTGCATGCAGCCCCATCGTGCATGCATGCAAGCATGCATGCATGCATGCAAGGATAATTATAATGAATAAGTAGAAGAGTCTTCTTTCTGTCTAAATGAATCGATAGTTGGATAGCAGTCATTGTAGCAGCAGCACGGGCAGAATCTGCTGCTGCTGCTGCTGCAGTTGCTGCTGCTGCTCTTTTTCTTGTCAGTATATAGTAGCAACAGCAGCAGCTACTGCTCCATCGCAGTTGCTGTTGCTGCTATAAAACAGTAGCACCTGTAGCAGCAGCAGGAGCAGCAGCACCAGCTGCTGCTGCTGCTGCTGCTGCTGCTATATAATTTATATATATAGTATAATAGGTCTATCTGTGTATTATAAGCAATGGAGTTGGGGTGTATAGGCAGCTCGGGTATCCGAGCAAACGAATTAATAGAATTAAGCAGCAAAAGAATATTTTCTTTATTTCCTTCTTTTTTTATTGATTTAAGTAATTATCCGCATGCATTAGAGAATGGGGCTTTATGTGGGGTCTGTTGCTGCAGCAGCGCATGCATTGCTGCTGCTGCTACCAATGATTATAATAATTCTTCTTCTCTTATTACCTGTTATAATACCATTAATAATACAGCTGCTGCTGCTGCTGCTGCTGCAGTTAATAAGCAACAATTAGATCTATTAGCAGCAAATATAAAAAAAAAAAAAATTAATAAATATAATTATATTATTAATCTTTCCTTTAATCTTATTCATGATGAAGATATTCTCTCCTTATTGCATGCAATTAAATCTAATGATATTGTTACTGGTAAGAATAAATAAATAAATAAATAAATAAATTAATTAATTAATTAATTAATTAATTAATTAATTATTTTATTTATTTATTTATTCTCTCCTTATTGCATGCAATTAAATCTAATGATATTGTTACGGGTAAGAAAATAAATGAATAAATAAATAGATTAATTAATTAATTAATTAATTAATTATTTTATTTATTTATTCTCTCCTTATTGCATGCAATTATTCTCTCCTTACTGCATGCAATTAACTCTAATGATATTGTTACTGGTAAGAATAATTAATTATGCATAATTAATTAATTAATTAATTAATTAATTAATTAATTAATTAATTAATTAATTAATTAATTAATTAGGTGTGTATATATAAATGTGTCTCCTTTTTATGTTATATATATTTACAGGTTTATTATTAAGAGACACATTAATAGGAGACAGAAGTTTGTCTCTTTTTATTTCTCTCTTATTTACTCGTCCTTCTTTTCTTTATTTAGATCTAGCTAATACTTATTTAACAGAGGAAGCTGTTATACAACTTTGTCAAGTAAATATACACAATTAATTTGCTAGCTAGCTAGCTAGCTAGCTAGCTAGCTGCGTAGATGGCTAGCTGGGTAGGTAGCTAGTTGGGTAGCTAGCTGGGTAGGTAGATACGGTGCTGGGTAGGTAGCGAGCTGCATAGGTAGCTAGCTAAGTAGATAGCTAGCTAGCTAGCTAGCTATTGTTATATAATAATATAAATATAAATATAAGTATAAATATAAATATAAATATAAATATAAATATAAATATAAATATAAGTATAAATATAAAAGTAAATTATATATATATATATAT
>NW_013564099.1:10000-12309 GCF_000499605.1 Eimeria maxima | reverse complement strand
ATATATATATATGCATGCATCTATACATCTATTTATATATTGACATGCATGCATGCATATATTTCATGGTTCTTTCTATGTATATACATCGGTAGATCTGTTAGTGGGGGGGAACGAGAGGGGTGGGGGGGAGGAGGGGAGGGAGAGAACAAAGAAAAGACACGGAGGGTGATAGTGCATGCATGCGTCTTTATATAATATTAAATATAGACATTATAATACATATATATATGCATGCAAATTATTGATCAGATGGATATATATACATATATCTAATAGGATCTGCATGCGTGCACTAACATACATGCGTAGCACGAGTGCATGCACGCTTATACGTGCATGCAGATAGATATATTGTGTCTGTATATTATCTTTGTCTCTTTATCTTTGACTATTGTAGCCAATGTTATCCAATGTTATTCATTGTTTATTTGTCTTTCTTGTTGTTATTGTATTATTACTAGCATGCAGCTGTCTTGTATTCATTTCTTCTTTTTTCTTTTGTTTATTTGCATTTGTCTTGTTGCTAAACAAAGATAAAAAGGTAAAGACAGGAGGAATAAAGAGGAATAAATATATATTACGGTGTATAGGCAGTTGTTTATGGTGTCTTTTTTGCTCAGACAATCGCCACCAGCAGCTGGCAGCGCAGCGTCAACAGCAGCAGTTGCTGCAGCAGCAACGGGAGTTGCAGGAGCACGAGCAGCAACAGCAGCAGCAACAGCAACAACAACAGCAGCAGCTACAAGTGCTGCTACCGAAGAACCCGGTGCTGCAGCGAACTGCACCAGGGGTACAACAGCAATTTGCAGAGAATGCGTATTCGGAGGAGGGCCTTCTTGCTGCTGCTGCTGCCTTGGAGGGGGCCCCCCACGCAAACGGAAAGTTATTCCGTACTCAAGGGGTTTGGGGATCTGTGGGGGGTCCCCCCCACAGGGGGGGCCCCCCAGAACTGAAGGGGGTAGTACCCAATTCTTGCACTTCAGAAGACCTCTCGGGGCCCTCTCCTACTTCTACCTTAACTCCCTCCTGTTCCTCAGTTAGTGCAAAGAGTCCAGCTAGCCCTGATCAGTGTTCGCGTGAGGGTTTAGATACATTATGGGGTTCAGGGGGAGTTCAAGGGGCCCCCCATAACGGGGGAGCCCCCCCACACAGCGGGGGGGCCCCAGGGGGCCCTTCTTTTAGTCAGGGGGAGGACTTGGCAAGAACCCTCTTGTCGCAAAAGCGGCCAAAGCCCTTGACAAGCTTGCCTAAAGAATTGATAAGCTGCCCAGTGAATACTGGTGCTGCTGTTGGCAACAGCAGCAACAACAACAGCAGCAGCAGCAGCAGCAGCAGTATCAGCAGCATCAGCAGCAACAGCGTCGGCAGCAACAGCAGCAGCAGCAGCACTAATAATAATAATGTTAGTAATAATACTAAGCAGACGTCCCCTACAGGAGGGCGTAATGGGACAAAGGGGAGCAGCGGGGGTCTTATAGACTTAGGTCTTAATGCCGATATATTACAGTCATTGCTAAGTATGGGGGTACCTCAGGGGGGGGGCCCCTCATGTAGTGATGGCTGGCCTGCAGGGGGCCCCTTGGGCCGCAAAGCCGCCTCAAGGGCGGGGGCCCCCTGGGCACTCCTTGCCGCTGCTCCTCCAGTTACCCCTACTACAAGTGACATGCGTAGGAGTAGCTGTGAGGAAGGAGCCGATGATGAGCTGCTGCAGCAGAAGCAGCAGCAGCAACAACAACAGCAACAGCAACAGAAACTGCAAAAAGCTGCTATGCTTCCTCTTGATTTGCTACAGCAACTGGGACAGCGTGCCCAAGTTGCTGAGGAGACGAAGCATCAGCAGCAGCAGAAGCAGGACCATGATCATCAGCAGCAGCAGCAGCACGATGAGAGAAGGGAGCAACAGCAACAGCAGCAGCAGCAACAGCAGCAGCAACACGATGCTCTCAAGCTGCTAGAAGCAGCTGCAGCAGCAAAGCTGCAGCGACCCTGTACATCAGAGGAATTAACACTTATGTTCAAGGAGGCCCCTATTAAGGGGCACAAAGAGGGGCCCCTTAAGGGAATAGGGGATAATGGTCTTACCCAAGAGACAGGAGGTATGTGACACACCTGCTGCTGCTGCTGCTGCTGCGTGCTGCTGCTGCTGCTGCAGTGTTGGTGCATGCATGCATGTGCTGTTGCTGCATTTGTGTGTCTTTGTTGTGTGTGTGTGTGTGTGGTGGTGGGGTTGTTTGCTGCATGCAGGGGGGACGACAGCAGCAGCAGCAGAGGAGTTGGAGGATTTAATCTTCCAGTCTCGTAGGAGT
>NW_013564099.1:0-5000 GCF_000499605.1 Eimeria maxima | reverse complement strand
TCTCCACTGTACATACACCCCAAACCCTAAACCCTAAACCCTAAACCCTAAACCCTAATTTGTAGATCTATTGTTTTATATAGAAGATCTAATTATTTAAAGGTAAAATAAGCCATGTCTAATGGTCTGCTGCTGCTGCTGTTGCTGCTGCCCTTGCTGCACGCCTCCCACAGCTCGCTGCCGCCGCAGCAACAACAGCAGCAACAACAGTAACAACAACAGCAATATCTTACCCGTAGAATCTGTTGGATTGCTGCTGGTTCTAATGGCAATGACCGAAGAAGGAGAGAAGAAAAGAAGAAAAGAAGAAAAAGAGAAGAAAGAGAAGAGAATAAATAAAAAGAGGTAAGATGATGATACACCTCGATACGTAAAAGAGGAAGAATTCTTCATTTTTATTCCTTAATTCATTGATTTTTATATAATTTACTAAACAAATATACAAATATAAATATTATTTACAAATATTTTACATAAATAATAAATATATACCCATAAATAGCTGCAGCAACATCAGCAGCAGCAGCAGCAGAATACCTGCAGCCGCCGTCGGCAGTGCTCAGCTGTCTGTACACCTAAAATTCTTCTTCTCCTCCTTTCTTTATCTTTTTATATTGTATGTTTATTTAATTCCTTTTATATTTATAAAAGTAATTATAATTCTTTTTTATATTTTATTTACTATATAAAGGAAAGAATCCTTAAGAAGGCGCCGTCAGCAGCACGAGGCTCACGGGGTGTATGTACAGCTCGGCCTCATCGTCGTCACACAGCAGCAGCAGCAGTAGGGAGGACAAGGAGCTTGTAGTTCTTGTATTTTATTACAAAATACATTAAATTAAAGGAAATTAATTAAATTAAATTATATTATATTAATTAAATTAATTTATATATGATATAAATCATAAATTTATTCATATTATACAAATAAAACTGCTGCTCGCTCTGTCCGTACACCGCAATGCGTGTGCACTGCTGCTCCCTCCTCTTACAGGATCTTCTTGTCATTAAATCTTTAAAATATTCTTTCTTTATGTCTCTATTTAATTATAATAAATTAAATACTTTTATTTTGTTGAATTTACCAAACTTGTTGCATAATCTTTGCACGCATTGAGGTGTATCGGCAGGTGACGACCATACACACACTGCCTATACACCTGAACGTGCTCCCTCCTTCCTTCCTTCTTGCTGCTGTCTCATTCTTTTTTTATTTGAATATCCATAAGACAAAAAGAATAAATAGATTAATGCCTGCATAAAACTAGATCCCTTGCCTCTAAACCCTAAACCCTAAACCCTCCGCCTGTAAGGAGAGAGATGCAGAGAGGACAGAGGCATCTTTGCATGCATGCATGCACAAGTATTTGTTGTGTATATAGGTTAGGGGACAGCAGAAATAAAGGGACGTGTCTTCTTTATTTATATTTATTATTTATTTGTCTTTATATTATTCGTGCATGCATTGTTGCATGCAAGGAAAGCCCCAAAAAAAGGCTGCATGCATGCATTAATATTTTTCTCTATTTGTATAAACCTACATCTTTTATTGTATTTGTTTGTTCGTTTATAAATAGGTACTAATATAACTAATTAACTAACTAACTAGATAAATAAATTAACAAAAAAAAAAATGAATAAAAATAAATAACTAGACAACTAATATTAACTAAAAATAAAATAAATAAAAATAAATAAATAAAATAAATAAATAAATAAATAAATAAATAGTTAAAAATAAGAATAAATAATAATAATTAAATAATTAAATGAATAAATAAATTAAATAATAAGTAAATAAATAAATAAATAAATAAATAAATAAATAGTTAATAAGCAAACGTATATAAAGAAAGAAAAGAAAAAGAAAGAAGATGCGCCTCTCTGTTCTCTTAGGGCCAGGTATAGCGTCTCCTTCTTTTCTTTTTATTTATTTAATTATATTAATTAATTATTTTTTTTTCTTTTTTTATTTATTTATATTATTATTTAATTAATAATTAATAATTTATTTTTTTATTTTTTTTTATTTAATTATCTTATTTAATGGTGTAAGGAAAGTGTTCAGTATACACCCCAAGGTGTATAAATGCATGCATGCATAAATAATTTATATTTTTTTATTTATTTAATTAATTATACCTATATATATAATTTATATTTATATTTATATTTATTTATATTTATTTATATCTATATAATTAAAACATTAACACAACAAAGCATAATAACATGATGAATACATGCAGCAGCAACAGCAGCATCTGCTGCTGCTGCTGCTGCTGTTGCACTTGCTGCAGCAAACATAATATATAATTAAATACACATTTATACCCTATATATATATATTTATATATATTTATTTATTTATTTATTAATAAGGAATACTATCCCTTATATTTTTTTTTTCTTTTCCCCTCCCCTGTAACCAATGCATAATAAGCAGCAACATAACTTGCTGCTGCTGCTGCTGCTGCTGCATCTGCAGCAGCCCCAGCAGCAAAAAAGCCTCTGCATGCATAGCCTGTGTATATATAAATCTATATATATAGGGTAATGAATAGTATATATAAATAAAAATATAAATAATATATACATATTTTTCTGTATTTTCTTCCCCTTGCTCCCGTACTACGATCCCTATAACCCGTATAAACACAGCAACAACCCCACCACCACCACCACCACAACCACCACCGCAGCAGCAGCAGCAGGAGGAGGAGCAGGAGGAGTAATAGGATTAATTAGAACTCTGCATGCCCTGGATATCTAGGATAAGGAATAGTATCCCTAATATTATCTATACCTGTACATAACATGATTAATCTCTCGAAGCCTAGACCGAATCCTGCATGCGGTACAGCCCCAAACATTCTTAGATGTCTATACCACCAATAATTATGTATATTTAATTGTTTATAATTAATCATTAGATTTAATTTATTTATATCCTCCTCCCTTTGGCTACCACCTATTAATTCACCTATCTTAGGTACTAATATATCCATTGCCCTTACTGTCTTATTATCCTTATTTACCTTCATATAAAATGCCTTTATTTCCTTAGGATAATTATATACTATGCATGCTTTTTTTTTGTATAGTTTTTCTGTTATATACCTCTCGTGCTCACTAGATAGATCTATACCCCAATATACTTTTTCCTTAAATAATTTCTTATTATTTATTCTCTTCTCCTTCTCCTCCTCCTCTATTAATCTATTTATTACCTCTGTATATGTTATACGTATAAAGGGATTATTTATTATATCTAATAAACGTTTACGTAGTCCTTCTTCTTGATTCTTCTCAAACCAGTCTATCTCTGTATATACATACACATATACATATTTATTTATTTATTTTATTTATTTTATTTATTTTATTTATTTTATTTATTTATTTACTTATTTTATTCTTCTTATCTACTCTATTACCATTATAATTATGGGTCTATAAGCTATATATGTATATATTCATACATATACATATACATATACATATACATATACATATACATATACATATACATATACATATACGTATATATACGTAAATATATAAAAGAAAATAAAAACATGAATATAGCGAATAAATAAGATAAATAAAGAGATAAATAAATACATATACATATGTATATAAATATATTTATATATACATATATAGATGAATAAACAACCGTAATAAAGAGAAGAAAATATATAATAAAAAGAAGAATAAGAATAAGGAATAAAAAGAATATACGTACCTGCACTACAATTAACAAGACAAGAATGTACACAATATTTAACATAAGCCTCTGCAAGATTCATATTATCATTAAGATCTGCGAATGCAATCTCTGGCTCAACCATCCAGAACTCAGCTAGATGTCTAGATGTATGACTCTTTTCTGCCCTAAATGTAGGACCAAATGTATATACATCCCCTAATGAGCAGCAATAAGGTTCAACAGCTAATTGTCCGGATACAGTAAGATATGCATGTCGTGAAAAAAAATCCTTAGAATAATCTATCTCTATACTTTTTTTTTTTATATTCTTTTTTTCTCTATTTTCTTTAGATAATTTATTATCTTTTTTTTTATTATCTTGTAGAGGAGAATCTCCTCTATCTTTTGTATTATCTATATTATAATTATTATTACTAATTTCTTGTCTTTTTTCTTCTTTTTCCTCTTTTTCTTCTTCCTCTTCCTTATCATCCTCTAACAATGTAGTTACAGAAAACATTTCTCCTGCACCCTCACAGTCTGCTGCTGTTATTATAGGGGTATGTATATATAAAAATCCTCTGTCTTGGAAGAATTTATGTGTAGATGCAGCAAGTATATTCCTTATACGCATAACTGCACCTATTAATGTTGTACGTGGACGTAGATGAGCTATTTCTCGTAAATATTCACGTGAATGTTCTTTCTTTGCTAATGGATATATTGATGCATCTGCTGTACCTAATATCTTCACATAATGTCCTGTAAGCAGCAGCAGCAGCAGCAGCAGCAGCAGCAGCAGGTGTTGTTGCTGTTGTTGTTGCTGTTGTTATAGAGGAAAAGAAGGAGAGAAAGAAGATGTATTATATGTGCAAATAAAAACAACAATACAACAAAAACAGCAACAAAAACAGCAACCAGCAGCAGCAGCAACAGCAGCAGCAGCAGCAGCAGCAGCAGCAAAAAATATTTACCTTTATTCTCATCATCAACAAGTACCTCAATTAATTGTCCTTTTCCTGGACTTTTAACAAGTGTACCTTGTATAAGAAAAGAAGAACCAGTATTACATTTATTAATAAAAAAAAAATTATTTATATTATTATTTATTATTATTTGTATATTATGTATACAAGAACCATCATTTATTATTAAGAAAATAAAATTATTATTTCTTCCTCCTCCTCTTCTTATACTACGGCACCATCCTCCTATTAATACTAATTTATCTAATAAGGATATACATAATGGGGATAAACAAGGAGGAGAGGAGGGGGAGGGAGGGAGC
>NW_013564098.1:0-12309 GCF_000499605.1 Eimeria maxima | reverse complement strand
TATATATATATATATATATATATATATATATAAAGAAGTTGCCCTACTCGGTATTAGAGGCGTAGGCCAAACCAGACGCGGACCGCTACATCACATAGCGCCTGCTCCACTGGCTGCAGCTACTAAAATTACGACCAATGTTGGCCTACGTACACTACGCGGTGAAGCGTACGTCTTCTGTTGTGTACATCCACTGTGGGGTGTATACACACTGTCAGCTGAGTCCTTTACAGTTGACTTAAAAGCAAAAAAGAAAGGCGGTTGCACAGTTGGGCGCAAAGTGGGCGCAAAGTGCTTAAAAGTCCCCAAGCAAACCTTCTCTGGCTCTCCGACCCCCTAAAGCAGCAGCAGCAGCAGCGGCACCTGCAGCAGCACGTCTGCTGCTCCCGCAGCCATCCGCATTCCCTGCGGCGGCGGTGTTCGCCGAGTAGTAGCGAGGAGGGACAAGATATTCGTCCTGTTGATCTATCTCCTTAATTTTACAGCTAACTCTTCTAACTCCACATTGAGGGGTTCGAATAACTGCCATAGGTCTGGCGCCCCTGGTTGGAGTAGTTCTGGTTCTGCTGCTGATAAGAAGTCTGGTAAAAGTTGCTGGCAAGCCCAGGAGGCTGAGAGTAGTGTGTGTACGCGTTGTAGTTGTAGTACCCCCCGGCAGCAGCAGCCACCGCAGCCTGCTGCTGCTGTTGCTGCTGCTGCTGTTGCTGGTCCGCGCTGCTGCTGCTACCCCCGCGGTGGTAACTGCTGCTCCTGCAACAACAAAAGCAACATACATACAAAAGAAACGCCTAGGAAACACCCACCAGCACAGAAATGCCCAAACCGCACACTTAGCACGCAATCAGCGCCTCTGTTGTTGCACACAGTCTCAGCATATTCGTGTATACTGCCCCTGCTGCTGCTGGCACGACATGCCCTGGGTACAGCTCCCAGTTGCCCCCCAAAACGTAATCCGCACAACCCCAAAACACAGATCTACATGCAGTGACCCGCAACAAAAACTTACAGCTGCTGCTGCTGCTTGAAATTGCTGTTCTTTCCATATTGAGTGGACACGACCGAGTTGCTGTTCAACTGTCCCTGCTGCGGCTGCTGCTGGTGCTGCTGCTCAGCCCTACCCCCAATAGGGCCCCCGGAGCTGCTGCTGCTGGCAGGGGGAGCCCCGCTACTGGCGCTGCTGTAGTGATACTGCGCTCCTCCCGCATTGCCGCTGGCAGGCGGGGTCCCGACCTGAAGAAGCACCACCAAAAACATCGAAATGAAGCAGCCACATTATCCTCTATAAAACAGACGCCATGCACGAGCAGCAGCACACCCACAAATGAACAAGGCCAGCAGCAGCAGCTCTGCATTAACTAACCTTTAGCTGCGGGTGTTGGAAGCTGCTGCCTGAAAATCCTGGAGGCGCAGCAGCAGTGGCAGAGGCTGAGGCTGCAGGGTAGGGGTTTGCTGCAGCAACACCCGCCACATGAAGACTGGGGTTGTAAAAGGTTGAGACGCCTTGTCCTGCTGCCGCCGCTCCGGCCGGAGCTGCTGCAGCGTGCTGCTGGTGCTGCTGCGGGCCCGTTACTCCAGCACCTGCTGCTCCTGCTGCGCCTGTTGCTGCAGGAGCGAGGACAACTCCAGGGGTCTGAGGCGCAGTTGCTGCACCAGCGGCACCAGCGGGTGCTGTACCTGCTGCTGCTGCACCTGCGTACATCTCCGTTGGGGCCCCTCCTGCTGCGGTTGCCGCTGCAGCATCGTCGAAAGAATCCTGGTGTGTGTAAGGAGGATAGTTGTGCATGTATCCCTGGGGGAGGGCTCCCGGGCCTCCCTTGGCACCATAGGGGCCCCCCATAATCCCGTAGTGCGGCAACTGCAAAAACAGCAGCACAAACAAGCACAGAAAAAGCAGCATACACCCAAGATCCAAGATCCAGCAGATGCAGCAGCAGCATCAAACCAGCACATGAGGAACTCGCATAAGCAGCAGCAACAACAGAGGCACCGTTAGGAAAAGAGAATGAAACAAAGAAACCCACAAGATTGCCGTGCCCATAGTAGACGCTATTGTACTGGGGATACGTTGTAAGCCCGTGGTAGTTGGGATAGCTGTATGCTGCTGCTGCTGCTGCCGGCTGCCCCGTGAGGTTAGGCGCCAGGCCAGGAGGAGGCGTGAAGGCGTGTGAGTTGTTGTAAGCTGCTGCTGCTGCAGCCTGCTGCTGCTGTTGCCCAGGGGTGGCCTTGCCACTGTTGTAGTGCTGCTGCTGTTGCTTCATCTCATCGCGCTGCTGCCGCTGCTGGTGAGCGGAGCCGTCCAAAGAACCTCCCGACGGCGGCGGGGGAGGTTGCTGCTTGCCTTGCTGCTGCTGCTGTTGTTGCTGCTGCTGCATTAAAGGTCCCACGCTGCGATTGAAGCCGTTGGCATCTCCCCAGCTCCCTCGCCCGGCCTGCTGCTGCCCGTAGTGCTGCGGCTGCTGGTGGTGCTGCTGCTGCTGCTGTTGCCCATAGTGGTGCGGCTGCTGCTGCCCGTAGTGGTGCTGCTGCTGCTGCCCCCGCCGCTGCTGCTGACGGTCGTGGTGTAGTCTCTGTTCCTGTTGCTGCTGCATGTGCTGCTGTTGCTGTTGCATGTGCTGCTGTTGTTGCTGCATGTGCTGCTGCTGCGGTTCAACACATGAGCGACCAACGGCTTTCTGGCCTGGGTCCGTCTGGTGCTGTTGCAGTAGCTGCTGTTGCTGCTGCTGCTGTTTCTGAGCAGCCTTCCGCTGTGCTGCTTCAATTTCGAAGATGCGGTCCATATCCTGTTGCTGCTGCTCCTGCTGCTGCGGCAGGTAGATGGCACCTGCGGACGCGTCGTACCCTCCCCCAGGCTGCGTCTGCTGCTGCTGCTGTGGCTGCTGCGGCTCCGGCGCAGCGGCCTGCTGTTGCTGTGGCTGCGGCTGTTGCTGCTGCCGTTGCTGCTGCGGTTGTTGCTGTGTAGCAGCATGGAAGGGCTCGAACGAAGAGGAGACCGACCCAAAGACCAACGCCTTAGAGCCGAAGTTGGAGGCCCCTCTAAACCTAGCAGGCATCACAACCGGTTCTGCTGGCGTCACTGTTACAGAAGGCACCGCTGCTGCTTCTGCCGGTGCTGCTTCTGGCGACTGCGGCTTCGGGGAGTGCGGTGGACTCGGCGGCGCCGCTTCTGCTGGTGAAGCTGCCGTTGCTGCTGCGCTAGCTGGCGCTGGAGACGGGCTCCTGGATCGCCCCTGAACAGCAATAGGAGACACCTCCCGCTTAGCGGAGGACGACGAAGGAGCAGCTGAGCTGGCACTCGGCGGAAGCAAAGCCTGACTGTGCTGCTGCTCCTGCTGCTGCTGCTCGGTAGCAGCAGCAGCAGGCGCAGGAGAATGCGAACGCGGCGACGGGGCACACGGAGTGCGTCTGCCTCTGTGTGCAGCATCTGCTGTTGTTGGCTTGGGGCTTGCTGGTGCTGTTGTTGCTGCTGGTGCTGGTGCTGATGATGCTGCTGGTGCTGATGATGCTGCTGGTGCCGGTGCTGCTTGCGCTGCTGCCGGTGCTGCTTGCGCTGCTGCTTGTGTTGCGCCTGCACTCTTTGACAGTTCTGCAGCTGCTGGAGCTGCTGCAGCTGGCGGCTGCGGCTGTGGCGCCGGCCGGATCAGGCGAGCGGCCCAAGTCCTTGGCTGTGCTGCTGTTGCTTCTGCTGCAGCCGCCGGGGCTGCTGGAGCTGCTGGAGGCTGAGATGCGGCATCTGTCTTAGGAGCCGATGGGCTGCGTTGCTGCTGCTGCTCCTGCTTCACACCGCTTGCAGCAGAGATCCCCTCGGCACACTGCTGTTGCTGCTGTTCTTCATCATGCTGCTGCTGCTCCTGACCTTGAGATTGAAGCTGCTGCGTCTCTGCGTTTCCCTCACCTTGAGCCTGGGACGATCCTTTGTTCTCCTGGTCTCTCGCTGCGCATAGCAACACAATAACGCATGAAACAACTTCCTTCTTGCTGCAACTTCCGTGTTGCTGCAACTTTCTTGTTGCTGCTGCAGTTGCAATTGCCCACCGTTCTGTCTCCTCTCCGAATATGTGCGCCTGCCTTGTCCGCGTTGCTGTTGTCTACGTCCTTCGAAGCCCCTGCCGTCTCTGCCCTGCCTATAGCCTCTGGTTTGCTGTCTGGGTCCTGTCTGCTGCGGCTGTTGCTGCTGCTTTTTTCCGACCATCTTCCAGGAACCCTGTTCATGTCCAGTGCTCTCCTCGATCACCCTCGCGACTTCGCTGTGTATGAGATCCTCTCGGTGCTGCAACCGGCGAACAAGCTGGAGAACATCTTGTTTGCTGTAGTTGTAGCACTCTAAGACGGGGTGAACAGACTCCACCATGCTGGCGGTTCTTGGAGAAGCAGAACGCACATCATCTGAAGGGAAGGTCATGCGGATGTCTCTCACAAGGGAGAGATGTGAAGCGACACGTGGGTCTGACAAGGAAGCAGCAGGAGGCGCCTTCTGTGCACCGCCGCCTGCTGCCGTTGTGGCGGCTGTAGACTGCTGTTGCTGCTGTTGCGATGACGATGGAGCGGAGTTCTTCGCCTTCCACTGTGGCGCGCCGCGGGCCCCCCCCCGAGCTCCTGATGGCCTCGCAGCAGTAGCATGGGGGCCCTCCTTGCGCCCTCTGCCAGCCCACTGTTCTGTTTGCTCTGAAGAGGCCCTGGTCTTTGCACTAGAGGGCCCCTGAGAAGCCCCCGACGGAGACGCGAGAGCTGTAGAGCTAGCAGCAGCACCGCCAGCAGAAGCCGCCGCCGCAGCAGCTGCTGCCGCTGGTGTGGTGGCAGGTTCACTCGATAAGGCTGCACCCCCCCTCGCCATTGTACTCCAACTATCTAAGACAGCGTCTAACCTTGTTTATTCAAAAAAAGGAAACGCTCGCAACAAACAGGTTTTGCAGTAGAGATCGCACGCAGTTCTGATGCCTCTCTTGCTGCGCAGGTCGTGCGCCAGCAACAGCAGCAGCTGCTGCTGCATGAGGTGCCCCGCTGCTGCTGCTGCTGCTGCTGCTCCTGCAGCCCTGCAGCACACAGCCAGCCCCACAAACCCACTCATATTCTCAAAAAAGTTGTTATCGAGCTGACAAATAAAGCACCGTTTTAAATTTGGCATTTAAAGAGCAAAAGAGCAGTTTAAGGACCTTAAGCATCTGCGCAGCCGCGCAACCAGTCACCCTACCAGGCCCCCCCACCACGGTGGCTGCTTGGTTGCTGAGGCAGAAAAGAAAACACAACTTCAGGAGGCGTCTCAAAGCAAATCTTATACAATCTTTAAACAGAAAAGAATACACATGACATATGCCTGTGTCCCTTGCAGAAGAAACACGACAGAGGTGGGGACTCACCGGGCTCAGAGGGATGCCGAGAAGCGTGTCCTCGATCTTGTCCGAGGGCTACAGCTAGCTGCAGTATAGCCAGAACACTATACATAGTAGTTTTGTAGAAACATCTGGCCTCCCTCCACAGTGTACAGGCCTCCTGAGCCCAACAACCCAAGCATCTACAGCTGCTGTAGGGGGGACTCAAACATGATCTGGGCAGAGTTGGGTACACGGTCTTGAGAGGGCGCATTGACTCATGCGCGGCCCTAGTAGACACATGGCAAGCAGTCAGGAGGCTTCAAGAGTTCTACAGTGTTCGTAAAGACACCTCAAGACGGCGTGTTGGTGCTTGGGTGTGGGATTGTCTTGCACCCTTGAGCTGCAGCAAAGAGCGTTTGGAACTTATGGCGGCCTCTTCATCTCTCGCAACTCCTGGTGATTGATCCGCTGCACAGATATTCGCGACACGACCGAACGACAATCAGCATGACAGCCTGCAGGGATCAATATTATTCATCACTCGACTTCGTGTATGCGTCCGGCCATGTTCCAATCCATCCCGATAACAGGCGCAACAGCGCATTTCATGCCAATACTCGCAAGCTGGACTACACAATCTGGCCCTTTAACTTCCTGATTGCACCTGCCGAAATGTAGACACACGTCAATAACGATTTCTTGAGTCCCTGTGGTCCGTCGGAATGAGCAGCAGCATCCACAGCACCTGCGACGTGCTGGGTAACTACTCCGAGAGGCGCAGTGAGTTGCCGAGGTGCATGAGGTGCCAGAAGGAAGCCACGCACGTCCGCAGCATTACACTTTCCCACGCAGCTCGCACCAGCACATGAATGTGTGCAGAAAGCAGAGGAAGACCAGTCCAGACACCACCAAAAACGAGTTTTAGTTGCAAGTTTCAACGCAGGTGCTGTTGGTAGATTTACATCAACAACAAAAAAGCGCGTAGGCGATCTAAAGGAACGGAGAAGCTCATTTTACGCTTGGCAGCATCTTTAGCTGTCAATTCTCGGTTCTTCGCGTTGGCATGCATTGCCACGCTTCGGCAGTCTCGAAGTAGCCTCATATTCATGGAGATCCCATTAAACGGTTTATGGTGTTTTTCTAAAATGGTTCATGGAACCACCGAAATACTTCCATGCCTTGCCACAAAAGGTCAGCAACGTCTTGATGACAAGCCACACTTGGAAGGAGGCTAAGCTCTTAAACACACGTGAAACAGTTCGTACATGCCAAAGAGACCAATATTACGTCAAATAACCGGGAGAAAGGCAAGCTGAATGGATGGATATCTGCGGTCCGTTTGCTCGAAGCTATTCCTCACTTGTACAGAGCACCCTTGCGCCGGCAGCAGCTGCAGACATCATGGATCCTAAGGTTGGGATTCGCATAACTATTGGGCGATTGTTGCTGTTTGGCTACCCAAATGGCCCCACTTCCTCTTGGTACGCTTTGTGCGTATTCGATTGTGCCGTCCAAATTTCTCCTTGAACCCCATTTACCAACGCTTTATACAATTGGATTTGGTGGGAATACATCAGGCTATTGAACGGCGCTGAAGTTGGTTCACAATAACCAGGGTGGTACACAGGTGCAACCGCCTCGCCGTACACACACCAGCATAAGCATAGCGCAAAGAAAAGGAGATATGAACGCACACAGCCACGGTAATCTTCGTCTAAACTCAATTTCAGGGGTGTCCTTCCAGTTGAGCCTAAAAAAAATGCAGGACTGGCAACAGCTGAACTGGGGCGTCTTCAGCGAACTAAATAACCCCGGCAGATACGGGAGCCTGTCAACTTCTGGATGCCACATACACCGAATTAGGCTCACTTCTCACCGAGTCCCAAACTTTGTGTGTAAGCAGCAAGCAAACCCAGAATCCTGAAGATGGCGCGAGAGGTAACGGGACGAACTGTTAAAAAGGCAGCGGTACAGAGTCGCAACGAAGCATGTGAAAATACGGCATTTTCTGCTCAGTGGATACCAGTATTTCGCCTTGTTTGTGTTTTGTCGCTGTCTTTGGCTCCTTCTTTGTCCCCGTAGAAGAAGAAGGTAGGGAGGTAACTGATGCGTACAGAGATTAACTGCCGTGACAAAGCCACGTTTAAGCAGGTATTTCCATTTTGGCAAGCGGCTTGACCGCCTAGATGATTCAGCAGTCGGTCCACTATTCGGCTTCTCCGCACAGAAGCAACACCTCCATTCCAAAATAACAGTAGCCTCATATTCGCCCAGCCGGCAACGGTTTATGCATTTTCAGCAATTTGCGTTTGCTCGGCAAACGTTGTCGGGTAAACCTGCGGGCTGTGCAATTATTCCAATGCAACTAGCCACCGTAGGGCAGGCCCTGATCAACTTTCATTATCTAGATAAGACGGGACAGACTATCTGGCCGTCTTATCGTCACCTTTTTTCGTGCACCGCACCCCTCCTACTTATTGGTATTATACAATAGGAAGCCTAGTGTTACGTGGAAGGGGTTAGCACTTCCCTTCGTCTCTGAATATTCCAACCATCAGACAACGTTGCAAATGCAACGAGTACCCGCGAGCAAAGGGCCGTGGTGAGCTGCACAAGAGTCATATATGGAGAGCATGTTGCATTTCGCAGGTGCAACCCACCTCGCAGAAGCCCCTGCTGCAAGCCCACGTGCTGGCACACTGCATAAGCCCTCTTGCTGCTTGCACCAGCAGTGCTTGCAATAGTTTACCATTGCCTTAGCCCCAAACAGAGAAACCTACCCTCGATAATGGATACTTCTAATGACAACATTTAAGCATGACGCCGCAGTGTGGTTCTTGTAACCGTAAGGAGGGAGCTGCAATGCTCCAGCAAATCCGAGGCGTGTTTTAAATGGCAGCAGGAGAGGAAGTGCGGGCTTACAGACTCTTCCGTCTATCTAGAAACTATGGTGCAGTAAGTGTCGATACAGAGGTACTACGGGAGTGGAGTCTCTCTAATGGGAGGCCCCCCAAGTGCATCGCACACAGCTGTAAGCAAGTATGATCTTCTTCTTAATTTCTCCGGCGCGTTGTCGTGCTCCTATTTTGACCTGGTGCCGTTTGTTTCAATAATTACTTCTAAGGATATTTATGGTGCTTCATACCAGCAGCATGTAGCATCAATGTCTGTATAGAAGTGTGATGATGCAAGTCCTGTGTAGCCACTCACTCACTGCTCCTCCACAGTGGGAGGCGGCGGACCCAAGGAAAGCCCCCAAGCTTGTTGTTGTTATAATGATATTTTAGAATATAGATCTGGTATAAAGACTTTTCTTTTGTTCTTCTAGTTCTGCTGCTGTCTTTCTCCTCTAGTACGAGGTAGCAGCTGTCGCGCTCAGACAAAGGAGGCCCCCAGATGCTGCAAACCCTAAACCCTATACTGTAAACAATAAACCCTCCTACTTCCACCGGCTGGTTTTAAGCCCCAAATCAAATACCAAGACTCCCGGCTCCTTTTATCCCAAGAGAGCAGCATAGTGCTTTGAAAAGTTGTTTGCTGGGGCCCCCAGTGCTGCCGATGCAGTTGCAACGGCAGCAGCAGCAGGCCCCTGCTTCCCTCTGCTTCTCGTTCGGCATTGTTTTACATATACCCTAGAGGGATAACAACTATCTGCACACGACGCATGCTGCTGTCTGGGGAGGGCCAGCGGCGGGTCTGTAGGAGGAGACATGCAACAGCCGCAGCAGCACGTGCAGCGCAGCGCGGAGGCAGCAGCTTTTTGGCAGCAGCAACACACCCAGAAACAGCAGCTGCAGCAACAACACGTGCAGCACAAGCTGCAGCAGCAACGCGTGCAGCAGCAGCTGCAGCAGCAACACGTGCAGCAGCAGCTGCAGCCACAGCAAGCGCAGCGCCAGCAGCAGCAAGAGTATGGATTTCCGCATAGCAGACCTCCTCAAGAGGCTATGCTCCCGAATGAACACTCCTTTCAACCGCTGCAGCAGCTGCAGCAGCTGCAGCTGCAGCAGCTGCAGCAGCAGCAGCACATGCAGCAGCAGCAGCACATGCAGCAGCATCAGCACATGCAGCAGCAGCTCCAGCCCCACCATGTGCAGCCAAGCCCAGCTACACTCCATCAGCCTAACGAGCACCCGTACCTACAAGACCAGCAACGGCACATGGGTATCTCCGTGGCTGTAGAGCCTCCCGAAGCCCCTCAGCAGCAGCAGCATACGGAGCAGCAGCAGCAGCTGCAGCAGCGCAAGAGCTGCGTGTATGCTGCTTCCGTAGACGTGACAAAGCGAGTGCCTCCTCCGCTGCGTGAGCGGCAGGTTGCCGCCGGTGCAGCGAGTGAGCCTCTGCCCTATGGATCAGCTTCTGCTGAAGCGGCAGCAGTAGCAGCAACACTGCATCCCAAGAAGATTGAAATGCGTTTGTTTCTCCGACGGCTAGGAGGGAGGTATGTTACAGAGGCCGGAAAGGAGGAGTTGGCTTTGACAGCAAAGCTGAAGGAGCTACAGGAGGAGCTCAACCGCGTCCAGGCGCAGATGGGGAAGGGCCCTACTGTTCAGCAGCAAAAGGAACCCCACAAATGCCTGTGCGGAGCAGCGTGCTTGGAGGCTGCTGCTGCTGCTGCAGCAGCAGGAGCTGATGTTGCTGCTGTGCTACAGCAACAGCAACAGCAGCCACTGCACGGAGACACCATCCTGTACGAGATGACAAAGTTCCAAGATTTGGTTGACGACGAACACAAGGAGAAAAAGAAGAATTTTAGGAATGTCGCAGGTAATCAGCAAGCTTGCATTCGTTTGCTGCAAGTGCTGCTATCCCTGCTGAGTCGGCTGCTGCCGTTTACTTGGCTGGGCATATTGATGCTCCTGCTGCTGGATTCGCCGTCGCAGTTATTTGTGCCCCTCCTTTTGTTCCTGCTGCTACTTTTGTTTAAGGCGCCACATTGTTAGAGGGCGAAGTTTGATCGTACTGCTGCTGCTTCAACAGCGAAAACAACGGCAGCTAGAGTAGCAATGACAGGAACCGGAACCGCAACAACAACAGCAGGTTTCCGTGTTTGAATTGTTCCATTTTTTGCAGGTTTGTGCAAACGTAAGGTGGAGGGTCAGCCGAAGCGGCAGGGGCAGAAGCAGGAGGAGATGGAGCGCCAGTGGCGGCAGCAGGCAAAAGTGTTGAGTGGTGGGGTTGCTGCTTTTTGGTTAAAAGTTGAACGTGTAGTCTGGGAGGACCAGAAGAGATCTCTGCAGTCGCAACTGCAGCAGCAGAAGGAGAAAAACTTCGATCGATTCGTCAAGAAGGCGTTGAAAGTCTCCAGGGCCATTGCAGGAGGCATTAGAAGGGTACAGCAGCAACAGTACAAGCAACAGCAGTAGTACCTAAAGATGGGTTGCTGTCGCTGTCGAATCATCTACTTAAAAGTGTCCTCCCTTCTGCTGCATGTGCATGCCTTTGTAGATATATTTGAGTCCGTTGTCATGTGATTGTCGTTAAACCTCTTGGTTTGTGGCGCAGGGGTTTTGGTTCGATATGGGACTTAGCGGCCTGCGGTGTATGCGTTGTTCAGGCGCAAGATGAGGGACTTTACGGGGGAAGTTGCTTGGGTGGGACCCCTGACGGTGAAACGACTCATGAAGAAAGTACGCAACATGCACAGCAGCAGGAACAGGAGGAAAAGCAGCCGCAACAGCAGCAACGGCATCGACGACGATTGCAGTCACCTCGGGGCTCAAAAGAGGCCTCAAGAGACGGTGACGAAACAGGCAAGGCGAAAGGAGCAGCAGCAGCAGCAGCACCAGGTGAAGATGAGGACTTTGAAGCATCAGGAAAACAAGCGGAGAAGCAGGAGGCGGAAGACATGGAGCTTGATGCTGAGATGGAGAGGGAAGAAGAGTCGGGAGCAGACAACGTGAAAGAAGGTGACGAGGCAGGCGACCTGGAGAAAGAAGCAGAGGAACCGCTAGAAGAACTGCTGAAGTATGGCGAACGCTTTCCTCTACTATATAGCTGTTTCGCTTCTGTTTTTTTCTGTCCTCTAGGTCATGTCTATATGTATGACCGCTTCACGGTTCCTCTCTTCTGTATGTGACCACCCGTTGCTGCGTTTCTCTTGGTTGTTGTAATCCGTATGTCATTTCTCCGGATCTACATAAGCCTAATGTATGTAGATGATACAGCACTTTATTGCCTCCTCTGCGGGTGTGATTCACCTCCGTTCTTCTTTTGGGAAGGCGGGATCGAATGTTTCCGCGAGTCTCTTTTCCACCGATTGGACTTGTTGTTGCACGCTTTGGCGGGGGGTTGGTGGTCCTTTTACTGGTCTTTCGTCCTCATGCCCTTTTGCTGGTTTGTGCGGCTGCCTTCATATATATTATATTGCAGCAGCATTCTTCCTGCATTTGGTGCCTTTGTTGCTGTATTCATGGTACATTGCTGCGGTATCCATCTCTGTGTCCTCGTTTTGCTGCTGTCGCTATGGTGCTTTCGCTTATTTCCTTGTGTCCAGGCGCTACGGCTACTCCAGCGTTGCGGACTTCCGCCAACGGGGCAGAGACGAGACCGGAAGCCAAGAGGATGATGACGCTGAAGCTTCGTCAAATGCGGAGGAGCCAACACCAGAAGAAACCACACCGGCAGCAGAACCAGTACCAGCACCGGAGGCAGCAGAAGCAGCAGAGGAAGTGGCAGAAACAGAAGCTGAGCCCCAGCCTCCTACCCCACGCAACAGTACGCGACCCCGCCGAGCGGCCAGTCGCCGGGTGCTGGAGCAGTTTGAAAATCTTCAGAAGGAGCAACAGCAGCAAGAAGGCCAGACTCCGGAAGAGGACGAGGAGGGTTTAGCAGAAGGCGGCGAAAACATTGCTGCTTTAATCAAAGAAAGAGATGAAGAGGATTTACAGCTTGACCAAGATATTCACTCAAGCGAAGAGGAGTCTGAAGCGGGCGCAGAGGACCTCATGAACGAGGCAGATATGCCTCTTAGCGAGATTCTTAAGTGAGCTATATATTA
>NW_013564097.1:5000-7500 GCF_000499605.1 Eimeria maxima | reverse complement strand
AGGGTTTAGGGTTTAGGGTTTAGGGTTTACCCGGACACCATGAGGCAGCTTTCCTAACCAAGGCTTGCGCCGCAGCAGCTTCTCCTCTTCTGTTAGTTTGCTGCTGCTCTTGCTGCTGCTGCCTTTGTTGCTGCTGCTGCTGCCGCTGCGCAGCGGTCTACCATCTAACCGACGTCCCTCCCCAGCAAACGCCTAAAGGGTAACACAAACCCTAAACCCTAAACCCTAAACCCCAAACCCCAAACCCTAAACCCTAAACCCCAAACCCCAAACCCCAAACCCTAAACCCTAAACCCCAAACCCCAAACCCCAAACCCTAAATCCTAAACCCTAAATAAACGTTAGGCTTACGCTTTCTTCCTCAGGGGGTTCTGAAGCCTCGTCGCTGCTGATATATCCACCATCTGCAAGCAGCAGCAGCAGCAGCAACAGCAGCAGCAGCAGCAGCAGCAGCAACAGCAGCAGCAGCAGCAGGATTAACAGCAGCAACAACAGCAGCATGTTGATCATGAGCGACTGCAGGATCATCTGTTGCTCCCTTCTACGTCTATTTGGCCCAAATGTCATTTTAGGGTTTAGGGTTTAGGGTTTAGGGTTTAGGGTTACCTGCTGCAGGGTCTGGGACCGGGCTAGGGTTTTGCTGTTCCTCTGGTGCTTTAAATTCAACTTCAACATCCGTCTCAACAATTGAGACAGCAGGAGCGGGGCGTAAGTCCTATTAAGACACAAACCCTAATTTAGGGTTTAGGGTTTAGGGTTTAGGGTTTAGGGTTTGGGAGGGTTTATTATTAGGGTTTACAGACTGAATGAGGGGTGATGCCAATGCTCATCCAGGGTTCATAACTAGGGTTTAGGGTTTACGAGGGTTTACGCTTCATTAGGGTATGGGGTTTATAGGGTCTATTGTTTACAATATACGAAATTAGGGTTTAGGGTTTAGGGTTTACGTACCGCTACGCGGAGATGGTAGACGCAATCGAGGAAAGGGAGAGAAACAACTTCTCCCTTTGTTAATGCCGCATACCCCCTCAATGCCATTTCAAGCCTGAAACCCAAACCCTAAACCCTAAACCCTAAACCCTAATCACCGATGCCTTGCCCAGCTTCCACCGCGGAAAAAGTTGAATTAGGGTTTATTCCTCGATCTTGTAGGGTTTCAAGGATTCCTATGGTGAATTTACAATACTTAGGGTATATTTAGGGTATATTAAGGGTATATTTAGGATTTCTAGGGTTTAGGGTTTAGGGTTTAGGGTTTACAGAGCCTTAGGGTTACTAATATCCAAGAAATCTGTTTCTAATGGTTGAAGTTGAACAAATGTTCCTTTAGGAAGAGAAACATTCGTTATTGTGACTATTCCTCCTTCCTCTAATTCTAAATTCTGCATCATCTGTATACAGCAATCACACCAAACCCTAAACCCTAAACCCTAAACCCTAAACCCTAAACCCTAAACCCTAAAATCTAAATCCGAAATCTGAAACATTCGTTATCGTCACTATTCATCATCCCTCTAATTCTAAATTCTGCATCATATGGATGTATAATAAGGATACCAAACCCTAAACCCTAAACCCTAAACCCTAAACCCTAAACCCTAAACCCTAAATTTCAAAATTTCATATTTCACAACATAAACCCGAACTAAATCGTAAACCATAAATCTGTATTGACAGCCTAAACCCTAAACCCTAGATACAGACGCAGATTTAGCTTGCACAAACCCTAAACCCTAAACCCCAAACCCTAAACACTAAACCCTCAAATAAACCCTTAACAATTCAAGCATCGCAGAAACCACCCTTAACACACTGCAAGCATACGGTGAATTTAGGGTTTAGGGTTTAGGCAGCAGAGTATTGATGACATTGAGGGCTAGGGTTTAGGGTTTAGGGCTTACCCAGTAAGGCATGTAGCAGGTCCCTTCCTCTGATACGAACTCAAGGACTCCACAGTGTGTGAGTTTGTCCTGAAGCAGCCACAAACCCTAAACCCTAAACCCTAAACCCTAAACCCTAGCGGTCCCCATGGGCGAAAATAGAACCCCTTGTAGTGCTAAATTAGGGTTTAGGGTTTAGGGTTTACTTACCTTTGCAGGGTTGCAGATGCGGAAATGCATTGGCCAAGAAATGTGCAAACGAGCCAACGCATGCAGCGCCGAAGGAGGAAGAAGAACTGCACAAACCCTAAACCCTAAACCCTAAACCCTAATTCCCAAACCCTAATACCCAAGCTACTCACAGCTGAAACAAGGAACTAAACACTGCCTCCCTTGAGCCAATTAGGGTTTAGGGTTTAGGGTTTGGTGTGTGTACTTGTGTTTCCGCTTTCATGTGGTGTTAGGGTTTAGGGTTTGGTGTCTGTTTGTGTATCCTTCCTCCCCTACTATCCTAGGGTTTAGGGTTTAGGGTTTAGGGTTTAGGGTTTACTTTTATTGCCACTCTCTAGATGATCTTTAGCAGCAAAAGAAACAGGATATGCTGTATAACTAGCAGAAAA
>NW_013564096.1:10000-12224 GCF_000499605.1 Eimeria maxima | reverse complement strand
CCACCCCCCCCAAAACCCCAAACCCTAAACCCTAAACCCTAAACCCTAAACCCTAACCGAGTGCAGCTCTTTGAATAGCAGTGCATGCAGCAAATCTTCTCATGCTTTTTAGGACTTCAATATCAATTGTTTGTCTTTGTATTGATCCATCCTCTACTGCTAGCCATGGATGCTCTAATGCTGCTGCTGCTGTTAATCTATCCTCAGGGTTTCTCCTATAATATACACAATAAACACAATTAAATATATACAAAAAGGGTTTAGGGTTTAGGGTTTAGGGTTTATAAAGGGTTTGTTATGATTCATGGTTTTTTATATGAGGAATTTCTCTCAATTTGATACCCGTCATGCACATAAAACCCTCTAAACCCTAAACCCTAACAAACCCTAAACCCTAAACCCTAAACCCTAAACCCTAAACCCTAAACCCTAAACCCTAACCTGAGTAGAGAAGAAATAAAATCTTTAGCAAGAGGGGAAACACTTTTCCATATTTTTCCATCAAAATTAAATTCACATCTTTTTATTTTTAATATTATTTCTAAGTCTGTTTTACCAGAAAAAGGAGGAGTTCCTGATAATAACATATATACTATTACACCTGTATACACACAAACCCTAAACCCTAAACCCTAAACCCTAAACCCTAAACCCTAAACCCTAAACCCTAAATTCTAAAAAAAAATATAAAAATTCATTATAGACGGGTTATATAAGGAACAAAAAAATTCTAAAAAAAATTCCTGAAAATTTCATTATCGATCGTAAACCCTAAGCCCTAAACCCTAAACCCTAAACCCTAAACCCTATACTCCAAACATCGCAAAGTTAATTGCATTGACCATCAAGGACTTCAGGAGCAACATAATACACCATCTACACCCCAATTCCCAACCCCATTCAAAACCCTAAATTAGGGTTTCCAAACCCTAAACCCTAAACCCTAAACCCTAAACCCTTACCTATACTCCATACATCACAGAGTTGATTATATTGACCATCAAGGACCTCAGGAGCAACATAATAAATAGTTCCCTTCATTGCCCTCATTGAATTACCACCAGAAAATAAACAACTAAAGCCAAAGTCTATCTGTATACATATACATATATATACATATTTATTTATTTATTTATTTATTTACCTATTTATATTTAATTTGTTATTATTTATTCATTTATTATTATATTTATTGTACAAAAAGACATAAGTAGGGTAGAAGCAGCAGCAGTGGCAGCAGCATCATACAGCAGCAGCAGCAGCAACAGCAGCAGCATTATACAGCAGCAGCAGCAGCATTATACAGCAGCAGCAGCAGCATTATACAGCAGCAGCAGCAGCAGCAACAACTGACAAGCTTGAGAGGGGCATCTTCTCTTTCATCTAAATAAACCCAATTCTCCAGCCTGAAGAAAAGAAAGCACATTTATAAACCCTAAACCCTAAACCCTAAACCCTAAACCCTAAACACTAAACCCTAGATATAGATGTTAACAGCAGAAACTATTTGCCATACAATTTTATTTTTTTATAAAAAAAAAAAAATTAGGGTTTAGGGTTTAGGGTTTAGGGTTTAGGGTTTAGGGTTTACTTGATATCTCTATGGCAAATATTATGTTGATGGCAATGATTAACAGCAGCAAGCATTTGCCATACAATTTTTGCTGCATCTTTTTCGTTATATTTTCTTTTTTGTAATAATCTTTCATATAATTCTTTTCCTGTACATAACTCCATTACTAATCTAATACATTTACTGTTGCTGCTGCTGCTGCTGCTGCTGCTGCTGCTGCTTGATCTGCTGCTGCTGCTGCTGCTGCTGCTGCTGCTGCTTGTTATTGCGGTTGTATTGATGGGTGTAGAGGGGGGGGTTCCGGGACTACTATGGCGAGCAGAGAAACTTTTGCTGTTGCTGCTGCTCGCGCTGCTGCTGCTGCTGCTGCTGCTGCTGCTGTTAGTAGGAGTTGCTGCTGCATCCCTTCTGCGTCCTGCTGCTGTTGCTGCTGTTGCTGCTGCTGTTGCTGCATGTGGTGATGTTGCTGCTTCGCTTGTAGGAGAAGCAGCAGGAGAATTCCCCACAGCAGGAGGAACAGGAACAGTAGGAGCAGCAGCAGCAGGATGTGCAGCAACAGCAGCAGGAGGAGGAGGAGGTGCAGCAGGAGGAGGAGGAGGTGCAGCAGCAGCAGGAAGACAAGGAAAATCACCAAATACATCAATAAGTTTA
>NW_013564096.1:0-5000 GCF_000499605.1 Eimeria maxima | reverse complement strand
AGCAGCAACACCAGCAGCAGCAGCAGCAGCAGCAGAAGCACAGCAGAAGGAAAACGGGAGGCGACTGTAGGCCTTTTAAGGAAGAGATATTTAGGGTTTAGGGTTTAGGGTTTAGGGTTTAGGGTTTAGGGTTTAGGGTTTACAAGAGGAACTCTATCAAATATAAGAGGAAGTAGAGGAGAATTAAATAAATGTAAACGAATTAATCCATGAGCAAGAAGAGATAAACCCTTAGCATCTGTATACTCTAGATTCAACTGCAACACAAACCCTAAACCCTAAACCCTAAACCCTAAACCCTAAACCCTAGAGAATGATTTATGAACAGAAAAAGTGAAGGGTATAGGGTAGATATTTAAACAGGTGGATGGGGAGAAGGAAGCATTCCCTTAGTACGTTTTTAGGGTTTAGGGTTTAGGGTTTAGGGTTTTAGGGTTTAGGGTTTAGGGTTTAGGGTTTAGGGTTTACGTCTTGTAGGTGTCTCATTAAGGGTTTATGTAATATATTTGTCTTAGCGAGTGTATAAAATATTTCAATAAGAATTAGGGTTTGCTTCTTTCTTGCTGCAAGTTGTTCATCTTCTTCTGCTGCTGCTGCTGCTGTTCTGCTGCTGCTGCTGCTGCTGCTGCTGCTGCTGCATGCATTTAGCTGTTTTAATAATAAAGAAGCCTCATGACCAATTTTAATTAAGACAGACAAAACCTTTTTTCTTTCTTTTTCTTCTTCTGTCTCCTCGTTGCTGCTGCTGCTGCTGCTGTTGCTGCTGCTGCTGCTGCTGTTGCTGTTGCTGCTGCTGCTGTTGCTGCTGCTGCTGTTGCTGCTGCTGCTGTTGCTGTGTTCAATTTTAGCAGCAAGTACACGAGCAATACCTAATAACATTTGGGGCTGCATGCATGCAATAAATAAATAAATATAATTAATTAAATAAATAAATAAAAAAGAATTAAATAAATTAATTCTTTTTATATAAATAAATAAATAAAATAAAGAAGAGACACATAAATTAATTGTCTCTTTTTTTTTTATTCTTTTCTCTAGCAGCAGCAGCAAATCTGCTGCTGCTGCTGCTGCTGATTCACGTGCTGCTGCTGCTATTGATAAGGCGGAGTCGCGCTCTGCTGCTGCTGCTGCTGCTGATCGTATTCCTGCTGCTGCTCCTGCTGCTGCTGCTACCCCGCCAGCTCCCCCTTCTTCTGCTGCTGCTGCTGCTGGAGGAGGAGCAGCAGCAGCAACAGCAGAAGCAGCAACAAGATGCAGCAGGGATGGATCTGTTGCTGCATGCATGCAGCGACTAATAAGGAGACAGCTGCATGCGTCTCCTTTTTGCTGCAGTTGCTGCAGCAGTCTTCTTAGTAAGAAAAGGGCATCTATACGGACTAATGCTGCTGCTGCTTCTGCTGCTGCTGCTGCTGTTGCTGCTGCTGCTGATGTTGATACTTTTGCTTCCCCTGCTGCTGTTGCTCCTCTTTCTGCAGCAGCAGCAGCTGCTGCTGCTGCTGCTGTTGAGCTTTTAACGCTTGACTTGTGCTGCTCCAGTTGCTGCTCCTGTTGCTGCTGCTGCTGCTGTAGGTATTGCTGCAGTTGCTGCTGCAGCAGCAGCAGCAACTCTCCTCTTATCTGCAATTCCTTTAGGGAAAAAAGAAGAGGATATACACCTGAGGGTTTGCTTCTTGCTGTTGCTGCATGCAGCAGCAGACGCTGCCCGACCTCCGCATACACCCGAACTCGCTGCAGCTGCTGCGGGTACAGCAGCAAAGACACAGGTCCTCCTCCTCCTCCTCCTTCTCCTCGTGCTGCTGCTGCTGCTGCTGCTGCTGCTTGCCATGTCCTTAATAAGGGGCGCAGCAACTCCTGTCTTGCTGCTAGCAGCAAACCTGCATCTGTTGGGTTTAGCTGCTGCTGCAGTTGCTGCTGCAGCAATTTCTTATCTATTTCCCATAATGCTGTTGCTGCTGCTGCTGCTGCTGTTTGTCTTGCTGCTGCTCCTCCTCCTGTTGCTGCTGCTGCTGCTGCTGCTGCTGCTGCTTTTTGTGCCTGACGCAGCTGCAGCACGTGCTGCAGCGCAGCAGCAACAAGTGTCTCCTTTTCTCCTTTGCATGCACTTAATGTCTCCTTATAATGCGGGAAAATTTCTGCTGCTGCTGCTGCTGCTGCTGCAGCACCTCCTGCTGCTCCTGCCGCTGTTCCTTCTGCTCCTGCTGCTGCTGCTGCTGCTGCTTCCTCATAAGCATCAATTAGATCTAAAGAAACAGAGAAAAGAAGATTTTTATGTTTTTTTTTCTCCTTTTTGCTGCGCGGTTTGTGTAATACAGCAAAACCTTTAGAGGGAGGAAGAATAAAAGAAGAAGAAGAAGAATAATAACGTGCTGCTGCTGTTGCTGCTGCTGCTGCTGCTGTTGGTGCTGCTGCAGCAGATGCAGCAGCAGGAGATGATCCGGATAATCCTAGGGATGATAGGGATATGCGATATCTAAGGGGTGCAGCTTGCTGCAGCAGATGCTGCTGCTGCTGCTGCTGCTGCTGCTGTTGCTGCTGTTGCTGCTGCTGCTGCTGCAGAAAGGGAAGGGAGGGTCTGCTGCTGCATATAACACATCTTGGTGTTGTTGCTGTTGCTGCTGCTGCTTGTGTTGCTGCAGCTGCTGCTGCTCGCCAAGGCGAGTCTCCTGTAGTAACTACTGTTGCTCCTTTAGCTGCTGCTGCTGCAGCAGCAGCTGCTGCTGCTGATCGTGGTGTAACTGCAGCAGCTGCTGCTGCTCGTGAAGGAAGATAATTTTGCTGCAGAAGGGGAGAGAGAAGGGAGCAAGAGAGCTGCTGCATGGGAGAGACCACCCGTACACCCTAAACCCTAAACCCTAAACACTAAACCCTACACACTAAACCCTAAACACTAACGATCTTCTTTCCTATATGACGAAAAAGAGAAAAACATCTTTTTTAATTAAAGATGAATAAATAAAAAAGAAGAAAAAGAAGAATAATTTGCGCTGTACATACACCTCAGCAACAACAGCATAGGGGCTGTCGATAGTCCTTCTTCCTATTAAAGTCTTCTGTCTTTATATTAAGAAATAACCACCTTTTGCCTATTTATCCATAAAGATTCCTGTTTAGGGTTTAGTGTTTAGTGTTTAGGGTTTAGGGTTTAGGGTTTAGGGTTTAGGGTTTAGGGTTTAGTGTTTGGGTGCCGGTGGTGAGCCATTTTGCGTGTAAAACTTGCATGAGGGTTTTGGGGCTTTTCTTGCATGCATCCTTCGCGATAAAAATGAATTTATGCATTAAAAAGTATTTATTGTTTCTTTTTCCGAGAAAAATACGAATTTTCTTTCTATTTGATGGTAGACAACAGGAAATTGAATTAGGGTGTACATACACCTCAAGAAGCGCCGCCCCCGCGGAGCAGCGTTGTTTCTGATGTTTTTTCTGTGAATTAATCACAAATTTGTATTTTTATTCATTTTTGTCGGTAAAAACGGCAAAACAACATCCAAAAATAATTAAAAAACCTTCTTTTACACCTCCAATACCTCCCTATACACCCCAGCATATATATACAATAATACATCATAACAAGGCTGCCAATACACCCGAGCTGCCTATACACCTGAGCTGCCTATACACCCCAATTCTTCTTCTTTTCTTCTCTCTATTTTTTTGTTTTTCTTTCCTTTTGCAGCGCTCCTTATTGCGCTGTTTTAATGCCTATATGGAAGGATATTAAGGAAGATATCCTGTGGACTTGTATAGAGCAGCAAACCCTAAACCCTAAACCCTAAACCCTAGAAAAGAGATCGAGTTATCGTCTGTAGCCTATAACAACGATTCTCCTTTTCTTATTTATTTGTATTTATTCATATTTTTCTTCTTTTCTTCCCTTTTATATTTATTAAGAGGGAATTAATCACCATTTTGTTGCCTTATTTTTGCGGTGTATGTACGTACACCTGAAGGGTTTAGGATTCAGCAGCAGCAGCAACAGCAGCAGCAGCAGCAGCAGCAGCAGAAAATAATTGAATATAAGACAGAAAAAAGAAGAGGACGAAAAGGAACATCATAGTCCCCTCCTTAAATTCCTTCTGGTTGCTGCTGCCGCCGCGCTTCTCCCGCTGCTGCTTCTATTTGCTGCTGCTGCTGCTGCTGCTGCTGCTGTTTGCTGCTTTGGCATGCAGCAGCAAAAGTATAATGCCTGACTCTCCCCTAAACCCTAAAACACCCGAGGAGACAGCTGAAGGTGCGGTGTCTCCTCATGGGAATAATATAACAGCAGCAAAAGAAGAAACAGCAGCAGCAGCAGCAGCAGCAGCAGCAGAAGCAGCAGAAGCAGGTGTACCAGCTGCAGCAGAAGCTGCAGCAGCAACTGCAACTGCAAGTGCAAGCAGTAGTAGTACTACCAGCAGCAGTCCAACCTGCAGCAGCAGCAATAGCAGCAGCAGCAGCAATAGCAGCAGCAGAAGCAGTCCTACCTGCAACTGTAGCAGCAATAACAACAGCAGCAGCGCCTGTTGCAGCAACAGCAGCAGCAGCAGCAGCAGCAGCAGCAATTGCTGCGGTCTATCATTAGAGCAGCACGTAGTAGATAGTTTTTGGCGATGTTTTACAGCAAAACAAAATGATCTTGCTCTTGCTGCTGTGCATGCACTAGCTACAGTTGTGCATGCGTAAGCTAGGGTTTAGGGTTTAGGGTTTAGGGTTTAGCCTGAATAAATAAGCACCCAATATAAATTACTTTTATTATTCCTGTAACTTCTTAGGGTTTATAGTTTGACCTATTTCTATTATTTTCTATTATTTCTATTATTTCTATGGTTTCTAGGGTTTAGGGTTTAGGGTTTAGGGTTTAGGGTTTAGGGTTTAGGGTTTTTTTTCAGGTCTCGTGCTGAGAGCGTAATGGAATTATTTGTTCATCTTCGTGCGGCAACAGAAGCCCTCGAGGATTATGTAGGAAGAGGAGATGTATTAGAATATATAGCTAAGAGGACTTGCGTACGGGTAAGGGGGGCCCC
>NW_013564095.1:7500-12172 GCF_000499605.1 Eimeria maxima | reverse complement strand
ATATATATATATATATATATTGTGTATACTATAGCTATATATATAATATATATAATATATAGTATATATGTTGTATATACTGTGAATAATAAAGGATGCAGCAAAGTAAGTAAAAGGAGAATTCTCTCTATTTGTGAGAAGAAACAAAGACAGAAAATTCTCTTTTTTTATTCATCGCTGCTTATTATCCCCCGCAGCCAGCCCCAATTCCTTGCATGCATGCATGCATATTGCATACATTCTGCATGCATGCACAGATGCCTGCTTTCCTGCATGCAACTACATGCATGCAAACGCCTGCATGCAAGTAGATGCATGCATGCATGCACGCATGCATGCATGCATTAGAGGCTGTGTATTTAGGCGGTGACTTTCTGTGCTACTCGGATTCTTTGTCTAGCTAATTGTTTTTTATTTAATCTATAGATAACTTTTTCTGTATTTTTTTCTATAGATTTACTTTCTTCTCTTAATATAATAGATATATGACAAGGAGAGGACATATATGCATTAATACGTCCATGGGCCCTGTATGTCCTTCTTCTTCCCTTAGGTGCCCTTTGTACCTCAATATGCTCTATTACTAGATTATCTACATCTAAATTCTTTTGCTGTACACACATACACATACACACATAAATATATATTTATTATTTATTTATTTATTTACTTTTATTTTATCTAAAAAGAGAGGGAAAGAGGGGAAAAAAGAGCCAAAAAATATATGAAAAGTTATGCATGCAAATTAGCAGAAAAACATAGATGGAGAAAGGAGACAGATAAAGGAAAAGGAGACAAAGGAAAAGGACTTATATGAATATGTAAGGAGAGAGAAGGAAAAAGGAGACACTTTAATGATAATAAAGGAGACAACAAAGAGATAAAAAAAAGGGTTAGGGAACAACAACAGGAAGAAGGAAGAAAGAGAAGAAAAGGAGACACTTACAGACAAACAAAGAGACAAGCAAGATGAATAGAATAATACAGTAAACAACAAATAAATAAATAAATAAATAAAATAAATAAATAAATAAATATATATATTTATTTACCTCTGCATTAGCTTGTGCATTCTTAAGTAGAGCAAGAAGAATCTTGCAACTTTTTACTGGCCATCTTCCTTGTGAGAGTTTGAATTCTTTAGCTTGTGCTGTCCTGCCTATATTATTATTATATCTACGGAAGGGTATGCATCTCTTTCTTTCTATAACTTGTTGTAAATATTGTTGTGCTGCATGCAATTTCATTGGCTGTCCCCTCTTATCTCTCTTTATTGCCATGGCTGTCTCATACGTATTCTTAAAATGAACACGTAAATCTTGACCCAGCGCCTTAGCGCCTATACAACACATACAACACACACACACACACACGATCCCAACACGATCCCAGACGATCCTGCACGATCCCAGAAGATATGAAGCGATCCCAGAGGATGACAACACGATCCCAGAGGATAACAACACGATCCCAGAGGATAACAACACGATCCCAGCGGATAACGACACGATCCCACACGATCCCAACACGATCCCAGAAGATATGAAGCGATCCCAGAGGATACTAACACGATCCCAGATGATCCCAACACGATCCCAGAAGATATGAGGCGATCCCAGAGGATAAAAACACGATCCCAGACGATCCCATAATATCCATACACAATATAGCACCACCCCACACTTCTACAACGTAAAGAAAGGGGGACAAAATGAATACAATACGATCCCTGGACGATCCCAACACGGTCTCTATAACACTATATATAGTGCTATAACAACACGATCCCAAGACGATCCCAACACACCTCCACCACGATCCCACAACCACCAGCAAACACAACAAATACAGTGCTATTGATGCCGCCACACACACACGATCCCAATACGATCCCACACACGATCCCAATACGATCCCACACACAAATGATGCCGACCCCACACATAACAACCAATCGGGACAGCAACATGCAAATATGCCTGCATGCATGCAGCTAGTCAACAGCCTCTAGCTGCTACTGCTCTCTACTAATACTACTACTGTTTCTGCTGCTGCTGTTGCTGCTGTTTGTGCTCGTGCTGCTGCTGCATGCACAACGACCCAACCGATTCTACCAGCCCCGCAGCAGTACATGCAGCACGAAAGTGTTTACGGCGATTTGGGTCTGCTGTTGCTGCTGCTGCTGATTTTAATTAAATACAGCAGCATCGATGAAAGCAGCAGCTACAGACGCGCCCCACAGAAGTAGTAGCTGTCGGTGGGTCTGCGCAGCAGTTCGTTGCTGCTGCTGCTGTTGCTACTGCTGCAGCAGCAGCGGTAGCAGCAGCAGCATCGCAGCAGCAGATCGGCAGAATAAAGGAATAAGTAGGAGAAAAACAAAAAAAGAAAAAAGGAAAAAGAAGGACAACAGAAAAGAACTCACACTTGTTGGGGTGGGATGGCTCGCGGGAGTACTTCACCATTTTCGTTGAGCTGTATGTACACCCGAAATATATATAGGATATCCAGACCCTAAACCCTAAACCCTAAACCCTAAACCCTAATCCTTGCCACAAGCCGCCAGCTCTCCGATTCTACAGACCTTAACGCCCTACCCAGTGCAGCAGCTGCTGCAGCCCCCACCGACGTGCCCCTCTGCAACAGCAGCTGCTGTTGCTGCTGCTGCTACTGTTGTTGCTGCTGCTGCCTTGCAACTCGGCTGCCGGTGCAGCAGCTTTTTTTCTTCTTAAATATGCAGAAAAAAGAATTAAAATAGAATTAAATGTTTTTAAAAGTAAATTAAGAAAGATCTAAATATTTGTACACACTGCAGATAGAGCGGCCGTCAGGTCGCCCTCTGCTGCTGCAGCCCCAGCAGCCACTTGCTGCTGCTGTAGGCGCTGCTGCTGCAGCAGCAGCTGCGGCTACTGCAGCAGCAACAGCATCAGCTGCTGCTGCTGCTTCAGCTATGTCGTTACTGCAGTGCTTCTAAATGAGTATTGTTTGTTGATAAGAAGTAAATGGGAGAAAAATTAAATTCTTATTTGCTGCATATTGGGGTGTACGTACACCTGGTGTGTACTGCAGCAGCAGCGGCCGTTGCTGCTGTATATAAGTCAAATGAGTATATAAATGTACGTAAATGAATAAATAATATGTATTGTGGTGTATATTGAGTAAATATATAATTGATTAGTATATTTTGTTCCTTTTTCTTTTCTTTTTCTCCCCTATAATGTCTTCTATTACCTCCGCGCTGCTCCTGCGGCGTTTCCCTGCTGCAGCAGCAGCAGGGACAGCACCTGCTTCAACAACTACCTCCACCTCCACCACTACTTCTATCATCACCAGCAGCAAAGCAGCAGCAACATCAACAACAACAACCAGCAACAGCAGCAACAGCAGCAGCAACAGCAGCAGCAGCAGCAGCAGCAGCAGGAGTATATTGTATATATCTGGTGTACGTTTAGGGGGTAATCATGTATACTTAGGTCGTTATCATGATTATAATCAATGGGAATATTTGCCTCATCCTTCCCTGCAGCGCAGCGGCGCAATATTGCCTGTAGGTTCGTCATCAGCAGCAACAGCAGCAAGAGTAGCAGCAGCAGCAGCAGCAGGTAAACCATTAAAGCTAAGAGGGAGTGGCATACATGGACCTGAATGCCGCGAGCTGCTGCAGCTAATTCTATGGAATAGATTAAAGCAGAGGAGGAAGCAGAGGGAGGTGCCGTCGCTGGAGCAGCAAAAAGAATTCAATAAATTAGAGATTTCTTGTTTATGGTTTACTTATTCTTTGCTGCTCTTCTTCTTCCCTCTTACCAAGTTTGCTGCTGCAACAGCAAGAGAAAAGGAACACTTTCCTTGGACAGAGCCAAGGACAGATGGATCCAGGGGGGAGGGGCCTTTCTGGTGGTTCCTTGAATAATTTATTTCCTGCTGCTGCTGCTGCTGCTGCTGCTGCAACAGCAGCAAAGGGAAGGAGCAGCAGCAGCAATTTGCTGCAGCAGCAAAGGCATATCTGTATAGATAAAAAACAAACTGTTGTTTATTTGGATGCAGCAAATGCTGCTATTGCTGCAGCAGCACATATTGTTGTTGCTGTTGTTGCTGCTGCTGCAGCAGTTGCTGCTGCTGCAGCAGCAGCAGCAGCAACTACCGTTATTTGTGCATTACATTTTTCGGTATTATTCGCTCTCCGCCCTCCTGTGCTGCAGCAGGAGCCTCATTCCTTTGTAGCAGCAGCAGCAGCATCAGCAGCCGCTGTTGCTGCTGCTGCTGCAGTTGCTGCAGTTGCTGCTGCTGCAGTTAAGGGTTTGGAGATGTGATGGCAGTGTTTATACCGTTTGCCCATAAGAAGGGCAATAAACCCTAATTCTATCATATTTGTTCTCAAGGGTTTAGGGTTTAGGGTTTAGGGTTTAGGGTTTTGTAAGCAGCGTGGTAGTCTACAGAGAATTTTTTCTCGGTATTTACTTAGTGTTTAAGCATTAGGGTTTAGGGTTTAGGGTTTAGGGTTTGTTGTTGTTTATACATATACTAAATAGTAATGAGCTATCAACTGTAGGGTTTAGGGTTTAGGGTTTAGGGTTTAGGATTGTCTCCTTTTGTCTCAAGGAGACAATTAAATAAAATAAAAAAGGAGACAAAAGGAGACAGCAAAGGAGACAGAAAAAGGAGACGAAGGGCAGCG
>NW_013564095.1:0-2500 GCF_000499605.1 Eimeria maxima | reverse complement strand
AAGAGAGCAAAGAAGAAGAAGGAGACAGATTAGGAGACACTATAGACAAGAGGGAAGTAACAGACAACCACGAAGGAGATAGCAAAGAAGGAGACAGCGTGGAGAAAGGAGACAGCGTGGAGAAAGGAGACAGCGTAGAGAAGGGAGGCAGCGTAGAGAAAGGAGACAGCGTAGAGAAAGGAGACAGTCTTGTAGAAGGAGACAGCAAGGAGAAAGGAGACACCCAAGAGGAATTATTAGAAGGACAAGAGAAAGGAGACAGCAAGAAGGGAGACAGTGTGGAGAAAGGAGACAGTGAGGAGGAAGGAGGCAGCAAGAAAGAAGAAAGCCAGGAGAAAGAAGATAACAAGAAAGGAGACAGCGAGGAGAAGGGAGACACACATAGGGAAGGAGACAGCAGCAAAGGAGACAGCAGCCAAGCCATACAAGAGAAGGGAGACAGTGAAGAAAAAGGAGACATAGAGGAGAAAGGAGACAGTCAAGAGAAGAGAGACGGCAGCAAAGGAGAGAGCCAAGAGAAAGGAGACAGTCACGAGAAAGGAGACAGCAGCAAGGTAGAGAACGAAGAGAAAGGAGACATCAGCAAGGGAGACAGCCGTCAGGAAGGAGGAGACAGTCAAGAGAAAGGAGACACCTTTGTAGGAGACACTAAGGAAGGAGAGAGTCAAGAGAAAGGAGACAGCAACAAAGGAGACAGTCAGGAGAAAGGAGACAGACAGGAGAAAGGAGACAACAGCAAAGGAGACAACAGCAAAGGAGACACTAAAGAGGAAGGAGACATTAAGAAGGAAGACATTCAATTACAAGGAGACACTAATAAAGGAGACAGTCAAGAAAAAGGAGACACTATACAAGGAGACAGTAGGGAGAAAGGGGACAGTAATAAAGGAGACAGTCAGGAGAAAGGAGACACTATACAAGGAGACAGTCAGGAGAAAGGAGACACTATACAAGGAGACAGTCAGGAGAAGGGAGACACCCAAGAGGAAGGAGACACCCAAGAGAAGGGAGACAATAAAGAAGCCAATAAAGGGGACAATAAAGAAGAAGGAGACAATAAAGAGAATAAAGGAGACAATAAAGGAGACAATAAAGGAAAAGGAGACAATAAAAAAGGAGACAGTCCCCCTCTTATAGGAGAAGGACAACATTTATATCAATATATACAAATACAATTTAGGCCTTTACCTAAATATAAATTAACATCTACTATTAATATTCAGGTGTCTAGGCACCTAGGAGCAGGAAGTAATTAATTATATTTATTTATTTATTTATTTATTTGTTTGCTGCTACTCCTGCCCTGCTCGTGCTTATGCTCTCATGCTGCTGTTGCAGCAGCAGCAGCTGCTGCTGCTGCAGCAGCAGGGAGAGCAGCAGTGTAGCATTGTTTGGGTATCTCCGTTAGTCGTATTTTTTTGTCTCCTTTTTTTTTTCCTTTTATATTTTTCTGTCCCTTCTTTTCTTCTTTTATTTCTTTTCTTCTTTTTTTTTTGTCTCCTTTTTTCTTCTTGTTCCTGTGTCTCTTCTTTCTATTTGCTGCTCTTTCTGTCTTCTCCCTTGTCTCCTCCTCCTCTATTTTTACCTATTGTGTGCAAATAAAGAAAGGTGTTTGCTGCTGCAGCTGCCTATACACCTCAGTGCTTTGCTGCAGGGGGGGGCTGCACCTTCATGAGCTGCTGCAGTTTGTCGCAGCAGCAGCAGCATGCATGCAGCAGCAAGATCATGCATGCAGCAGCAGCAGCAGCAACAGCAGACTCTCTATTAACTAACACTCCCCTGCCTCCATATATACGTGCTTGTGTCTTGTGTACGGAGAAGGGGACGGCAGCAGCAGCAGCAGCAGCAGCATAGCTGCTGCTGCTACAGCTGCAGCAGCAGCTGCTGCAGCAAATGCATGATCAATGTCTTTTAGCAAGGTTTAAATTATGTATATAATGTGGTGTACATACACCCCAATATGTTTATTATTTATTTATATATTTATTTATTATGTGTAGTAATAAGGAAGGCATAAGTAAATATATATATGCTATCTCCTTATCTCTTCGGGTGTATAAATAAAATATGTATATATGTATATATGTATAACAGGCAGCAGGTGTATATACACCGCAGTTTGTTGTGGGGTGTATAGTTAGCTGTCTCTTTATATACACGCGGTGTATAGGCACTTCAAGAAGGGAGGGGATATGGGGTAAGCCTCATGCACATGCATGCATGCGTGCATGCATGCATGTGCATGCAGTCTTGTATGCATGCATGCACGCATGCATGCATGCATGCAGGGGTTGCCTCCTCTCTTCCTCTCTTTCTTTCTTTCCGACTCTTCTTCTATTTATTGATTTATTTAATTTTATTTATTTTATTAGGGAAAATAGAGAAAGAATTACTTTTGCTGCTGCTGCTGCTTCCTTCCCTTTGCCGACAAATTCTCCTTTATAGTCGTTAAGTTAACATTTAGTAACAAAACAAGTAGCAAGGACATTATATATATTAT
>NW_013564094.1:10000-12248 GCF_000499605.1 Eimeria maxima | reverse complement strand
TTATTATTATTCTATATGCAGCAGCGGCAGCTGCAGCTGCAGTAGCAGCAGCAGCAGCTGCTGCTGCTGCTGCTGCTGCTGCTGTTACGGCTGCTCTACCACTGACTAACGAATATTTTCTTTATTATTCTTTTTCCTCTTTTTATTGGCTAATTGTCTCCTTATATTTATAATTATAATTATAATTGTATTATTATAAATTATATAATATATAATTAATATAATAACTATTATTATACTATTAATATTATATACTATTAAGTATATATTATATATTTATTTGTATCTATTTATATTTATTTATTTATATTTATTTATGTATACTCATTTATCTATTTATTTATTTATTTATTTATCTCTCTAATTTATTTATTTATTTATTTATTTATTTATTTATTTATTTATTTATTTATTTATTTATTTATAGAATAATTAACGCCAAAAAGTAAAAACATCACGTAGCATATCAACAGCATTCATGCAGCTAGCTAGCTAGCTAGCTAGCTATCTAGCTAGCTAGCTAGCTGGCCAGGCAGGCAGCTAGCTAGGGAGCTAGCTAAGGACGATCCTAGCTAGCTAGCTGGCTAGCTAGCTAGGGAGCTAGCTAGCCGTAAAAGTGGCTAGCTACAGTCCTCCTTGCCCTAATAACAGGGCACGCAGCGAATAACAAAGCAGCTAGCCACGAGCAGCTAGCTAGCTAGCTAGCTAGCTAGCTAAATATTAATAAATATATAGATAGCTAGCTAGCTAGCTAGTTAGTTAGACAGCTAGCCAGACAGCTAGCTAGCTAACCATATAGCTAGCTAGCTAGCCAGACAGGAGGACTATAATCCCCTCTACATCCGTGGTTATCTAGCTAGCTAGCTAGCTGCCTAGTTAGCTAGCTAGCTAGCTAAATATCCCCACATATATATAAAGATAATACACAACTAGCTAGCTAGCTAACCAGCTAACTAGCCAGGCAGCTAGCTACCTAGCTAGCTAGCTAGCTAGGTAGCTAGCTGGCTAGCTAGCTGTGTGTATAGGTATAGATAAGGATATTTAATGGGTACGCTTCTTCTTATGGGACCTACAAACAAGAAAAAAAAAAAAAAATAAACAAATAAATAAATAAATAAATAAATAAATTAATTAATTAATTAATTAATATACAAATAAATGAATAAATAAATAAACAAGAAATAATATATAAAAAGGTAAAAGGAATAAAGAAATAAAAAAAAAAGACAAAGAAATAAAAAACAAAGGAAATAAATAAATAAATAAATAGATAAATAAATAAATAGATAAATAAATAAATAAATAAATAAATAAAAGAGGAGACAAATAAATAGATTTACTTTTTATGTTTTTTTTTATCTTTTTTATGTTTTTTAGATTTTTTTTTCTTTTTTTTTTTTTTATCATCATCGCTGCTGCACGAGCTGCTGCTGCTGCTGCTTCTGCTGCTGCTGCTGCTGCTGCTTCTGCTGCGCTTCCTTCTTATACCTCCAACAGGTTGGCGTGGAGATTCGTCGTCACTCCCTATACCTAATGCTCGTCGTAGCCTCTGCACCACTAAAACCCTAAACCCTAAACCCTAAACCCTAAACCCTAAACCCTAAACCCTAAACCCTAAACCCTAAACCCTAGAAATATGATATTTTTTGCGAGAAAAAAGGTAGATATATAGAAAAAAAGTAGGTATTTGTTTATATTTTTCTATTGTTGTTGTTGCTGTTATTGCTGCTGTTGCTGCTGTTGCTGCTGTTAATAATTACCTCATCATCTTCTTCTTCTTCCTTTAATTTTAATTGTTTAACTAATCCTTCTGTCTCCTTTGGATCAGACAAACGAATATCATTACGGCATTGATAAGACAAATGACCAACTGCATGCAAATAAGACACAGACAGCTAGCTAGCTAGCTAGCTAGTTAGTTAGTTAGTTAGTTAGCTAGGGAAGGAGGGAGGGAAGGAGAGAGGGAGGGAGGGAGGTATATGGGTTATGTGGTTAGCTAGCTAGCTAGCTATCTAGGTAAGTATATATATATGTATATGTATATATACGTACACCACGACGACCAGCAGCAGCAGCAGCAGCAGCAGCAGCAGCAGCAGCAGCAGCAACAGCAGGAGGAGGAGCAGCAAATAGGAAATACCTTGATTACATCTAGTGCATGCACCAGGTGTATGTGTAGATAATGTTCCTGTTAATCTTGCTAATGTAAGAAGTTCTTTTGCCTTATCTTTGAGTGTATCCTCTGCTG
>NW_013564093.1:0-12423 GCF_000499605.1 Eimeria maxima | reverse complement strand
TATATATATATATATATAGTCTTGAGCCGATTGAGCTGAGCCCACACGCTCACTTGCGCACACATGTGGAATGCCAAAGGAACTGAAAAGAGAAATAACCGCTGCTTTCCGACAACATTTGTGTGAATCGTTTCACGCTGCCGTGAAGCATGACCGTATTTATTATCGTGACGCGCCTGCCATTTATAAAGGGGTGTTCGCTTAGAGATGTAGGGCACAGTCTGCTGTTGTGCTCCACTACATTGGAAGGGAAGTGTCCCCCCCGAGAGTTTCGGGCTGCTTAGCTGTGAGGCAGCTCCGGCCCCGCTGCATTGACACAAAGCTGTGGATGCATATCGTCGACGCACTTATGTGATCGAAACCGTGAAACTGATACTCGTTCCTAGGATGTACGTTCACCGAAGGTCAGCTGTTGTCCCCCACATGTTGTACACCACATGTATCAAACCACGGTCTATGTGAATGTGGCTGAGTCGTCTATACTGGCCAGCTTGCCAGCGTGGTCTTCGTAGCAAGGTGTTGGTGACAGCGATACTATCCTGCAGTGTGTGTCCTTTTTCTAACAACCATTCAAGCTTTACTTGTGCACGTCATCAATATGGGAAGGATGACCTAGCATATGCCGGCCGAAGCTGCTCGGCGTTGGTAGCTATTTGGCATGTTTGCATTGCGGTTTAGTGTACGAGCTGTTCACCTGCCGGCGAAAAGACATCCAAACTGTTTTCGACCAGTGCAGCAGTAACGGCGATGCCTCAATGACGTGTGCCGTTAAGAGTGGCTGGGAGTTCATCAGGCAGTGAGTCGGTTGAGCTCTGAGGTCGGGGAACATCGCTGGATTCTGTACAGCTCGTTTTCCCAAGGAGGACTAGTGATGGGTAGGTTTTCTGCTGCCTCTACTACCAAGTAAAGGCCAAATGACTGATAAATTGCTTTGTACTGGCGCCTCTGTTCCCTTATCTCAAGCGGTGGGAATTTTCTAGCTTCAGCTGCTTGGGAGAAGAAATAAAGGGAACACCGCTAAGGATTGGGGTCGCTCATGGTGCAAAAGCAAACGATGCTTTTCTGAACCACCAGGCAGTACGTTTCGTAGCCAAGGCCGTGTTGAGACGATATGGGAAAAGAATACCGTTTCAAGTGCCCAGCCGTCTTGCATCTTACACTGCTCTAACGGAGCCCAAATGGGTTGCGGGCATTGGCAATTCACACAAAATGAGGCCTAAGAGGCGAGCGATGTTGTACCCGTAGGCAACGTTCAAAGCATAGCGTTTAGGGTCCATGACCTTTTCTGTGTGTTTTGGTAGGTCAGTATATCGGTTCAACACATTTGCAATCCGAACGTCCCTAATGTGCGCTGATGCAGGGGCACTGTTAACACTATCCGTTGTAGTCTATGGCATGCCCGAGTTGGTTTCAACAGCGTTTCATTGCTTATTGATGTTGGGTTAAGGAAGACCGTTTGGGCTTCAGAGGGTACGCCATTCCGAATGTGCCATCAATCGTGTGGATACTTCCAGCCACTAGTCCCTCGCTGGCAGTATTGCCAAATTCAAAAACCGTGGGTAACCTGTGAAGATTACCTGTGGTCTTAGACAGCGACGTTCGTCCTCTTTAATAGGCAGGAGACGCTACAACTATTTTTCAAAATCTGCAGAGAGTGAGCCTGAATTGAAGGCATGGTGATATCTTAACAGCTGTTTGGTTTCACATCGTCGTTTCACGTCTGCAGTCCTATGTTGTCACCTTTGCAAGGCTGGGTGCTTTTTTGCCAATTGCGTTCGGCTGACGGCCTTCAAGAGGCATTGGATGCAAATTCATAGGTGAAGATAGCATATAGGGACTGCATACTTTTATAATCCTTTTTCTTATTCATACTTTAATGCACAAGATTGTACGTTTCATAAACCCGATGACAGTTTCCACGTCTGGCTCCCTAGGGTTCTGGCAAGTGTATTAGACCTTGGTACTGAGCCAGTCCAACGTGTTCTCCCTACTTTGTAGATGATTTCGCATCGCGGCACTTTGTAGTACAGCAAACTGTTAGATGCTTGTGCAGGAATGTTGGTTGCTGGTTGGCTTTTCATAGACTCGTCTGTGCCCATTCCGGGTACTAGGCCATCTTTGAACCAATCCAGTGCCCTTGGAAAACCTCTGCTTCACCACATGGCTCTCGTTGTCTGATGTTTCCCTAGCGGTGAAACTATCGTGACGAGCTTGCGTGCCCCAACAGAGAGTGAGCCTTTGAAACAAAACCAGACGTGTGTGCAGCTCCAAGCAGTGTATTGCAATGCTGAACGGTTGCGCTCTTGCTACAGGATTAACTAGGCACCCCTTTACAGAACATGTTACGACGAAGAGCTTTTGCCTTACGGCTCCGACCGGTTGTTTTGTAGTTTTTGTTGTATACCTTCCAACTATCGCTGCCGTAGGTAGCACTCTTCCTCAAGGCGGGAGCTCGCTCGCAACGTTAAGAAAATATGACGATGACAAACGGGGAGAATTTTGAAATTTCAGGATGTTCGTCTTTGGTTGGCCTGCTTAACCATTTTCTGAGTAAACACAGCATTTTGGAGGACCCAAAGCGCTAAGACCCTTATATGAGTAGACACAGAAAGCTATCGTCTCTCTCCACATTGACCCCTAATGATCCTTCCATTATTGTAGTGTCAGGGCTTCTTGGTAGGGTCCTCCATTGTTTAAGGAGTGCAACAGCAGGCGCGACTGCGCAGATTCGTGATTATGCGTTTAGCGTTAGGTTGCCCGTTCCCAACGCGTCAGACGTTTGATCAGGCAATTGTTGTTGGGTCCGTGCCCACACGCTTGTGCTATCTTTGAGTGGCCACGGCTATGGAAGCCGGGCACGAAATATGAGCGTTCACAGCAACATACCGAGGCCAACGTCAGTTGTTGTACACGGCGCACAACTCTGGCCGGGGTTGTTCCTCAGTTGCTGGACCTGGTTCAATTGCTCCTGCGTACTCAGTTCCTGAGTTAATACGCCTCCCAGCGAGTAGGTATTTGACGCATGGTTACTAGGCTGCATCTAGTAGATCGAAAATATGCCACCCAAAGCATGGCAGTTTGACCGATATCCTCTACGCCCCAGTATGTGCGTTCTACGTGCCAGCGGTGGCGCCTGTGTAGGGCTGCATACGCGGCTGTGTTGACGTCTGTGGAAACATGATTTATGACACTGAGAAATACGGTACGGTACATGGCTCCTAAATATGCTTCCTCCTCTTGTTAAAGTGCGTTAAATAGGCGCAGGCGCAGAAGCACTCTGGAAGCTTGTTGAACGATAGGCTCATCTTGCTATATTCATGCGGACACCACGCGCGCATGGCAACATGGTCTTGTAGGCGGTGAGACTTAATTTTCTTGTTGCATGCAATTTAGGAGAGGTATCCCCGTACAATTCCCGTACCGCTATTACACACGATACCATCACCAAGCGTTCAAAGAATTCATCCAGAAGGCTACTAGGAATTTTTAAGTGCAGCATATGGATTGGTCGAGACTCGCGAATTTCTGGAATACACCCTGTGGAATCGAGAGCAGGCCGTGCGTTCCCTTGGAGATGAGAAACTTGCAAAATGGGAAGAAGTGAAAGCACCGCCAGCAGTGGCCAACTGGCCTTTCCTGCGTGAGTGCAGAACCAATTGTTCACGATTCCGTGCAACGCCAGAGTGTGAGCCTTGTGGAGGACGAGGGCCGCAAGACGCCAGGAAAGTAGACGTGCTTGTCACAGGCGAAGGCGTTCTGACAAAGCCATTTTACGCTGTGGAACGAAAGTGATTGAGGCAGCAAGTGTCTGATCGTTCTATGATGGCATCTGGTGGCGTGTGTGGCGTAACCATGAATTGGCGTGCGTACTATCGCATATCCGGACATCATGCTCCACGCCGGGAATATATTTGCATATATGGAGGCTTGCAGTCGGGCTCGCAACAGCAGCAAGCCGACATGCGCATGCCTAAATCTCATTAGCGGACGTTGGCCTTTAGCCCAAGCAGGTGAAGGTATGCAGTGTGATTAAGGCAACCATGAACGTTTGGATGACTAGGTTGTACGCTTTTTGAAAGTGCTTTCTCTTTAGCAGCCGTCGAGATTGGGAAGCTTCCTACTAACTGCCACCGGCGCCATTGGATTGCAGTTGCAATTCCTCCCGTTTAAGCATTTCCATTGGATTGTAATTGCAGTTCCTCTCGTTTAATCATTAGAAGATTAAGCACTGATGATGAGCTTTTGCACAGCTTTTGCCCTGGTCGATGGATGGTGTTAAGCGGACGCTGAGACGCTTGAATATGCAGGGAGTGCGTTTGGTAGCATATGCGCTGCATACGATTGATTGGTGCGTGAGTGCTGGCAACTGAATTGTACCGTCTATCTCCTGGGTGGCGCCATCACATTGGAAAATACGGGGAATGCCGTTGAACGCTGCCAAATAAAATTTAACTCCTCTTATGCCTTTGAAAATCGAGTGGCTTACGGCAATATACACCGTGTCGTGGCCGCTGGGATTTGCTGATACCGTAAGTCCTTGCAATATTCTTTGAGCATTTGCTCCAGCGGGAGCCAAGTGCACACGCATTTACCTCCGATTACGGACAGGTTTTGAAAAGCCATTTCTCCCTCCGTCTCGCAGTAAGTCGGTGGGCAACTTAAGCCGGTTATTCAGCCGATTGTGAATGTGCTCCTGCTGAATGTGGAATCGGTGGCACTAGACGCATGGTGGGGCAACGCTAAACGCATAGCAGCTGTGGTGGAGAACCAGATTGTGAGAGCCACTGAGCAAGCGAGTCACGCATATCCGGGATACTTTGCACCAAAACAATGGTCTAGTTCCGCCTACCCAACGAAGGATATAGAAGCAGATCTAGGAGACACGTGGCTCATGTGAGGTGTTGTGGACAATCAGATGGTAAGTGCGATCTAGCACAGGAGTCCGGCAGACTCGTTTGAGACTTCCAGCAGGGGAAGTTTTTGCACGTTTGAAGGTAGACACTAGAAGCAACCCTAAGCTCTCAGCGTGTGGTGAACAACAAGACGGTTAGTGCCATCGAGGAAGGACTCGCGCAGGCTCGCATTCCGGGGGCTGGGGGGGAAGGAAAGCCATACAGCATTTTCTTGTTGACTAAGCACGAGGAATCCTATCTCAAAACTTTCCCACAACCCATATGGGTAGGCACTGCACTGATGCTTTGGATATATAGGTCGTACGTTTTGAGCCGGCGTTGTTTTCGTTTTTGCAGGGGAAAAGGGAACGAAGGGAGTTTGGAGGGTGGAGCAATCGCTTCGTTCGTGTTGCGCATTTTCGTACAGTAGTGCATGCTCCCAGATGTGCGGTCGAAGCCTTCTTATATTCGCTAGAGGCGGCGTCTTCCGCCAAAAGCGACCGGAGTTGTGCATTTGATGTCGGGGCTATCCCGTACCGGTAGGCGTGGACAATCGCTGTGTGGAAAACAGGTTACTTTAGCCGGTAGTGGCCCAAACGACGCACGAATATGTCTGTTTGGTGGCTGGATTAGCACCTATATTGCTCGATAGTATTGCTGATCTCTAGATAATTGGATTTGTGCAGCATCTGCAGAAAGACGCCGGCAAATGTTATTGTGAAGCCTATTGGCGCTTTGAGCGCTTCTCCATTCGTGTCTGCTCTACCGTGCTGCGCAGACCGTATGTTTCCGGGGAAGACGGAGGGGGATGTGTGTGCTGTCGGATACGGGTATGCTGCTGTAGCAGAACTTCACTGATACATTTGGTTCCTTGGCCTACTTGCATTTTTTTGGTGTTTACTTCATTTCTTATCCAGCGGCTTTTGCGGTGTACAGACAGTGAGCACCAGCGCGAGACGTTTCGAGCTTCCGACGTAGCAATTCGCTATGCGTGCACAGGGATTTGCAGTCTCTGACCGGTGTTCCTGCGTATCCAGCTGATAATCGGGATGGCGCTAATCTCTCCCGCCGGCATACGGTTTGAGCGTTGCGTTGTTTAGGTTTGTAAATGATGCTTCGTGGGTTGCAGACAAAACGCACGGATGCGTCGCGTTAGACTATCCATTGCTGCTGATGCACACTGTAGGATACTGTCGCGTTTGGTGCCAGCAGCGTTCTCCCTGCCTGTGTAATAGTGTACTGGTTGCGCGATTAGTAAGTCGTTGGTGGGCCTTTTCCTGTCAGGCGCACCCAGGGGTTTGTGCTAAATCGCTGCTTGTGGGAAACAGACAAAACTTCCTTGTGGATGCCGGCACAATTGACCATGCTGTTTGCCCGCGTTGAGGCTCGTTGCTCGGTAGGGCGGTTGAGCGCCGGTAGATTGAAAATGCGGAGAATAGTGCTTCAAAATGATGGTCACGGGAGAGCGCTATCGTTTGAATCCCCAAGGAGAGTAAATATGCGTCATTGAGCCGCCCCTCATATAACAGCAAGTGCGTCCCGCATGCACGAAAATATTCGTTGGCGGGGTACGGATTTGTATGGGTAAATTAGCAGAAGGTGGCGCTTTGCTCAGCGCGTTCCGCATTCGTACCCAAGACACTCGGTAGCACGATTGTTGCAATTTTCTCCCTCCCGAACTCTCCGGTGAAGTGTTGCTTTGCACAATATGAAGAAAGTGCGTCATTGACGAGTGCCGAAGACAGCAACAAGCAGGTTCAAACGCCATGTTGGGCGGGTTTTGGGACACAGAATAGATGACCTTCTAGTGCGCTGCTTGCTTGGCACGCTGACATGGCGCTTTATAAATCGGGCAAACATTTTGCAGAACATTTAGAAGGAAATGTTTTTCCTTCTGCCTGAAGAACACAGGAATCAACTGACGACGCTCGGCTGCGCCATTTGCGACAAGCCCCGTCTGTTGAAGGCACCGAGATCGCCGCCTCGGAAGCCCATGGGAGTCGTTGTGGGGACATAATACATTATTCTGGTTCTTTTCGTTGGTGCGTTGAATGCGGTAGATACCCAAGGAATGATGACAAAAGCTGGACAAAGTTTCAATGACGGCAGTCACCAATATCTTCTAGATTTAGCCCTTGGCTGGACAGCTGGTAAGTGAATACACAGGGCGTCTGCCGAGCGCAGTCTACAACACACTAAAGAATATATCTAGGCCAGTGTAGCATTTGCGAGCCACAAATGCAGATTTCATGGAACCCGTTTTCAGCGTGTGTTTCATGGAACCCGTTTTCAACGTGTGTTTGTTCTGAGGAGGAACAGTGGCATTGATTGTTCCCTGACAGCTGCTTCAAGTGCTTGTGCTTTACGACCGGGTCCAGAGAGTATGCGCGACCGTGCCTCCAGTAGTGTGAATGCGGGTATAGCCACTATTCTGCAATGTTCCTGTTTGGTGACTTTGTCAGAGCCGTTGGACGACGACTGTTTATGTCTAAGCCATGGCTTGATCGTGAGATCATTATACCGGCTTGAATTTTTCAATATGTCGTTGTGGCAAGCGTCGCGGCTAATGTCCAATGTTGCATTCATTATAATTCCAGATACAACACCTGAACGTGGAATTACCAGGGTGCTTAAATACTGAGTTCACGAATGAGACAGTTGCGTTTGTGAATAAAAAAAATCTTGAATGCACAAGGGTTTCTAATATTGGTGGAAACTGACTTTCAGTTTGAGCCTGTGAGCCACCCTTGGTGCGCTGATGATAGGGAGGAGCGCCACTGCCTCCAGTATTGCAGGTTGTTATTTTGCTAGTTTTTCAAGGCCCAGTCCGGCTGGATATAATACCTTGCCTGCTAGTGTTTAGAGGCCCAGTGTGGCTGCATAGCCGCCTTCGTGCCCATCATCCAAAGCCTACGATAGCCGGTAGAGCCCACCTGTAATAAGAAGCATGAGCACGAGGCAACAGCTGAGGCAACAGCTGCATATTGCGAAACGTCAACAAGCCTACGATGCGATCCAGCCGTCGCCTCCACAAGGATCAGAATCGTTCGAAACGGGAACACCCATGTTAGGCGAGACTGCCGAAGCCCACGAAAGCTTCGAGAGCCCTCCTGTAACATGAAATCTGCATCGCGTCCCATGCTTTTTCCAGATGAACCTGCAGCATATTTCGGGACGCCAACAAACATATGACGCGCGACCGCGGTCGTCTCAACAACGAACTCCAGAAATGTCCGAAAACGGAACAATCACGCGCGACCATGGCAGTCGCTATAAACTTTGGCCGTGTAGTGATTCTGCAGCTCGCTCGTACGACAGGAAATGTTGGCTTCATCCTGTCAAATTTTGTGTATGTTTGACGTCGACTGGCAGTGGTATGCGCGACGTGTATGTAGTGGTTCTGCGACTGGGGCATACAGGAAGTATGTATCGGGTTGCACCAATATCTATATTTGCAGCGGCGACCTCAGAATGCTCTTGTATGCATTGAATGCTTCATCAGCGGTTCTTGCACAAGATTTAGTTGCTGCTGCCGTTAGTCGTGGCGATTTTGGCAATGTGTATCCGTATCACGCGAACGCTTGCTGTCTGAAATAGAGAGTATGTAATGACTCGGCAGCCCCGCATGAGTGCCGTTATTGAGATTATCGGAGCAGGTTGGCCTGCGCACAACGCACGTGGCACACACTCTGCTAGGGGTGCTTTCCTTCGTAGACGACGAATTGCGGTTCGCGCATGGTGGCGGTTCCAGCAGGAAATTACGTGCTCTGTATTAGCCCGATGGTAAAACCGTGGATGGTGAGCGAAAGCTCCATTGCATGCAATACCCAGACACAACATCGTGGGGAGGCCACATGCAGTGCCCCGAGCACTTCGACAACCAAGAGAGCTTTCGCGAGCCCTGTGGAAGGAGGTACTAAATTGACGGACTGGCCGGTTACGCATATGAGAGTATTTACTCTCCTTGAGGAGAGTAAATACTCTCCATGGAGATTCAAACGATAGGGATATCCCTTGAGAATCAGTTTGGAACACCGATTGTGGCAAGCGGGTTCGGCGCATGGCGCAATTCTTGTAGCACTCGTTTGGAGGATACCATCGTAGGTCTACGCGTTTTGACGCCGTCAAAAAGCGTAGACCTAGGGGGGGTCTCTTTTTCCATTCGCTTCCATGTCGCACCAGCCTGTGTTCTGCGAACGGTGGGATGCACTAAGCATTCTGCCATGCTGGATGAGTATACAGCATTGAGCATCAAAACGCTTTGATCTCTCCGATGTCTCGGAAGTTTATTCCTAAGTGGTTCCAGCTGCATTGCCATATGGCGGCACCTGTATGTAGGTTGCGCTTTATTCCCGCCTTCCTCCATTATCACCCAGCTGGTAGTTTGGTAGCTGGTTCCGCTCGTGCGCTTGCTCCGCATCCGCGTTGCGCAACGCGGCGAGCGTCCAATGAGCGCGTTCAACAGACAAGGGTGCGTTGTGAAAAAGAGAGATGCCACTTCATCTTCGCAAGTGCTGAACGCGTGGTATTTCAGACAAATAGGGGACTCCCCGTTCATTGCAACGTTGATAGGGAATCGGTAGGGGATTTAACGCTTTAGTGCGGCGCTTACTGGTACACAGTACAGACACCTCTTCTGCGACGTGCCACGGCTGTTTGAATATGCTCAAATTTCAAATGTGTAGAGCATATGCGCTCTCACGATTGCAAGGCTGTGCGTAATGGAGCTGGTCACCTTGGTAGATGGTGGTGCACTGGGCGCCACGGTGAGTAAGTGCACAGAATTCGTTCGGTTGCGAAGGGTGCATGATAGCATGCACGCGTTTTTGATCGTTACGTCCTTCCTGGCTGCACGCAAGCGCTGCAACACACGCGCAACACTGTAACTTATCCGAGAATAGGTTGGTGCTTTCTCCAACTATATGTACGCGCGAATTGCCCTTCTGTCCACGTTCCCATAAGTGTATATTTCGAGCAAAGCCTTTTTATGTATCTCCTTAGCTGCTCGCCTCATCCTGGATTAGTGTGTGCTCAAGCAGCATGTTTTGTCTAGCACCTCATGGTCCACCATATATTCCAGTGCGAGCTTAGCTGAATTCCGTTGGTGGCGTAGTCATTTTCAAGCTGTGTGTGTGAGGTAAACCTTGATGCTAAAGCAGATTTACTTGAAGATGTCCAGCGCACTGAACAGTTTCGTCAAAACGCACGTCTTGTGCAGTGCTCGTGTATGGACACCCTCGTTAGTAGTGGTTGGTTGCAAACCAGGCTCTAGATGTGAGCGAACGCAAAGAAAAAACAGCTCTACATTGGCGTCAACGGGTAGAACGACTAGCCTTGTTCTCTCCGCCAGGCCTGTTTGTTTCACCTACATGTTGTATACAAACTATCTAGATGGCTTTGCTTATTTGCGCAAACGGCCCGGTCCGGTCTGCTCCGCAGGGTTGTACGTAGATGTGTGGCTTGCCTATGCTGTATGTTCTGACTGCATAGAGTTCGCATTTTATGTGAAATACGACCAATGCCCTATATCCTGGACGCGCAGCAAGTAGGGCCTCAGGGCGCAAAGTGGCGTTTCGCGAAGGATTCTGCTGTAGAAGGATACATGGCCACTGTGCGAAAATTATTCGGTGTCAAGCATACTCAGAACGAGGCTATGCGCGACGTGTCCGTCCTGGGTCTACGATTGGGGCATACAGTTAGTATGTGTCAGGTTGCACAAATATCTATGTTTGCAGAGACTGTTTGGGATCTGGCAATAGGAGGATATGGTGAACGCCTGCATTCCTCCGGTTCGACACGGCGGTCGTTGGGCAAGATCTAAAGGCTGCTGCTGTTAATTTCTGCTGTTGCGCCGGGGTCAGCGACGTCTATTAATGCACCCGCCTGCTTGCTGTATTCGTTAGAAAGTACGTAATGACTCACCAAACCCGCATGAATGCGGTTCTTGAGGTGCCTGCAGACACTCGCAGCAGGACGAAGACGATGGTGTTGCTCTGCGTAGTCGAATTGCGGCTGAAAGCCCACGTCGGCTGCCTCCACAATCTGACGCCGTTGGCGTTAAACGCTCCAAGAGCAGATAAGTGTTTATCCGCAGATAGAATCGAGGAAACGATCACACAGGACTGCGCAAAAAGAATTCAAAGGGAACGGTTGCAGCGGGTACCGTAGCAGCGTCTACCATTCGCCAACAAGCAGAAATGACCGGTTCAAGCACTAAACAAAATTTCGTATACCCAACAGGGGAGGCGCCCATTACTCCTCCAAATTGAGCGGTTTCATACAGAATGTGCAATTCCTGATCGTATTCAAACAGCAAGTGCGCGATGCCACACGCGGGCTTGTACTCTGCTACATGAAAGACTGTTAGAGATTTTTACGGTCACCAAAATCGTTGGCACCAAGAGCGGTGTTAGCGCGATATCAGGAGAAAAGACGCCGCATCCTGGCATATACGACGGCGGGGCACCGGCTGGTTAAGCATATTTGCTTTTGCGTGCAATGTTATTTATTTCCGAATGTTACTCGCCTCTACGTTTGTCTTGAAATGCAATCCACTGGCGGACTTCAAAGACCCTTCCTCGCTCGGGATGCTGTCCAGGTTGGCGCATGTTGGAACAGGACATACGCGTTACGGGGTGTTACGCATCGCGTTTTCCGCTGTAGCTTTGCTGCCCATGAGGGCACCATTACGTGGCATTTTCCCTGTCGATGACGAAACTCTTTAGCGAGTAGGCATTTCGTTCCGCTCAGATGTGCCCTTGTAGCCCCGTTGCACAAACGGGAATTCCCACGCACTTCTCGCAGCTCTCTAGCCTCTTACCTTTACATGGCGAAGAAGTATTTGCACGTTTCCCCGCGGAGCAAAGGACCGTACTGCACAGATTGTGAGCCATTTGATGCTCATAATATGCAAACGAATTCAGTCCATCTAGAACTTGTACTTTGGAAGATACGGAGGATTCAGAATTATTCATGTCGAATAGTATAGGGATGATGAATCTCAGATGTTGCATACATAGCAGCACAAGTCGAACAGGCTAACTGCAGAAGGTGCGTGAAGTAGTATGCCTCTTAATAGATGAAACCAAGGTCCTTCGTATGCGTGTTAGCCAGGATAGCCGTGGATGATTTCTCTCGGTAATGCTCAGAGGGTGCGTTTCGCGCATTAAGCATAGGCATTGTACACGCTTCTACCTCTTGCCCAATTTAGGTATATGCAGCCTCTGTTTATTGGCGGAACAAAATCATTGAACTAGAACGTTGAGCGGAGGCGACCGGCGCCGCTGGTGTTTTGATGGAACCATGTATATATAGACCCTAGACACGGGCCCATAGTAATTCAGTGCTGCTGTCGTTAGGCGTGCATCAGAGAGTGAGCTTCGCGAATCCCTCCTTTTCGTTGCGTGTGAACTCGATTCAGGCGGGTGCGCCCGATCCACTGGTAATACCGCCTTTTGTGCTCATTATTGCGTTGTGGGCTGCTGGCCCTTCCCTAAGCTAGCTACATATAGATATATATATATATATATAT
>NW_013564092.1:0-60764 GCF_000499605.1 Eimeria maxima | reverse complement strand
TATATATATATATATATATATAAGTCGAAAGGGATCGGGCGTGCAGAACGCCACAGCGCCTGCCTTAAATGTGGGTATGGGGGTCTTAGTGCCGTCGGAAGTGCCTCGCTTCAAGAGATGCGGAGAGGGAGGTAGTCACACCAACACGCTTCACAGGGTGCGGCTATCAAACGGACCGTCCGTTCCAGGTTCTGCGTAGTCTATTGGTCCTTTTCCCGAAGAGTCCACTTCACCAAGGCATCGTAAGTCGAGTTTGCGAAGAATTTTTTCTAGTGTTCCGACACCCATCTAAATTGAACACATTAGAAATGCACATGCATGACACTGGAACATCAGGTATGTCGCTATCGACGAAACACTGCCAGTTGCTGCCCAAACGCAAAAATAGCGCTCATACGGGTGGCAGAAAGGGTTACACGACGTACTTTTGCTTCGACAGCAACGGTGACAGTGTTTTTTCCATCTGTGCTTTTCACTGTCAAATCGACGGAAGGCTGGTCTAACAGGAAGTCAACGACCTTCATCTTCTGGAGTATCATCGCCGCCTGGAGGGAAGTGTACTTTGTGCCAGTCCCGCTGAGCGTGTCGCATCCCACAAACACCGAAGCCACTCTTGAGCTTTAGCTAAATCTGAAAGATAGCACAAGCAACACTGTTTAGCACTTGGCTAGGTGTTATCGATCTGGGTAAAGTGCTCCCAATCCAAGCAGCGGAGATAATACGCGTGAGGGCAAAGCAGGAGCATAGGCCACCTACGAGGGATTCACAAAAACGAATGGCTTGCTCCAATACGGTTTTTCTGGCTTAAGCGCGTCGAGGTTCTGCGAATTGATCGCAATGTACATGCGTTTAGGGTCCGGACCAGCCATTGGCGCGAATAGGACGGTACGAAGATCATCCTGGACGATTCGCACCCAGATGCTTCTGCATATGAGCAAGAAGCGCTAGCCTACACCTTCCTAATTAGAAGTCCAGTACAAAGTTGTCAAAACAAGCGGATGGTGCTGTGTGAGCGGGACAGGAATCATACACCACGAGGCTTGCTCCGCCGAAGAGTGCCGAGTCAGGTGCTCCTTCACCTCGGTGGTGACGCTGAAGTTGATGCCAGCTACAACTAACTCCAAATGCCACAAAAAACAAAATTCTGAAATAGACTATTCACTAGTGTCGGATGCTCTAAGGATAAGCAGAACTGAACTACTACTCCCCTGGGCATGTTGCGCCGTTGCGCACGCTGGCTGATCTAGCCCCAGACATCGCCACCAAGGCTATCTTAATATCGAACATAAAACAGCACAGCGTATATAGCATTTAACCACACCTTATCTTGAGCTCATTTTTGTGTTGTAAGTGCTGGCTTTCTTTCCTCCAGGCATGTTGTTGCAGTGCACGGTGTTGTAATTGCGCATGCTTTGACCAATATCAGTGCCAAGGCAAAATTACACATATGCTCCTAAAGGCTTAGTACGGGATTGGCTCCTCCAATCTTCGCATGCTCAAAGCTTTGGAGTGCCAAAACTTTGTCGTTTTTTTGCTGGACGCGTCTCTCCTCCGCAGACCACTTCCAAGGCGGGCAGTTGCGGTGGCAGGGTTTCGAGTTTGTTGCCCTGTGTAATTCAGTGCATCGAATTAGCCAATTACTCTACATGTTAAATGGAAGTGTTTGCAGCGGCGCATTGGGTAGAATGGCGTGTGGAGATCCTTGAATGCATTTTGCGTTCTGTCTTCCATATTGAATTCTCACCGTGGCTTGTCGGTGAGCCCTCTTATTGTCTTGGATGGGAATTATCTCAACTTCCACCCCATAAGTAGTTGGTGAGTCTTGTTGGAGAACTTACACAATTAGGAGCACTCTTTGTTCAGGAGAGAATGGTTGTGTTCCGTGGTGTGTAGCTCATTCAGATACCGGGCAGGATGGATGGGTCGTGTGTTTTAGCCTAGACAACCGACCTGCTGCATCCTAGGCTATGTTTTCCTTTCGGATATGCCTGTATTTTACTTTACTTTTTGCCCTCTCTAGGATCGGGAATCAACGGGTTACCAGTTCCAGGCTGTTGACAAAGTTGGGTTAGGGTATCATACACACGCAACGGAAATCACAAGGCATGAGGGGCTAGCTGGCGTATTAAATGAAAATTGTATCACCGCTTGACAGTCAAGTTGGGTTCAACCAAATTTGTTCTGGCACTCATCTCTGTTAGTGTGCTTGTTAGTTTTCCGTCCTTTTGTGGGTTCCAATCGAGACCGAACTTGTTCGTTCTGTGTCGTCATTTCCGTTCTTTTGGCTCCCCTCATCCATATGTACGCAGTTGCAGGGTTGTTATGTAGATCGGTGGAAACGGGGTTGCATCGGCTGATAACATCAGGCAACGTCGTTTACTTCTCTGTCACCCGTTTCCCGTTGAAGCTACCCTTCCGACTTGCTGGTCGTATCTCAATTTGGAATCCAAATACAGTAACAAGCTGCTGGCTACTGTACCGAGTTATCCAGTGACTCCTCATCGGCGGTGTATATAGCTGCAGCTTAGGTGGTTACGAACTGCTCCTCCGAACATGCAATCAGTCACTGAAGAAGCCCCTAACCGGTTGTCGTACTACTGATAACCAATAAGTTTTACTTCTTGATATACCCATCTATAAATACGTTCGACAGACTGACTTTTCTGACTCCTGCTATAGCCTATTCTCCCGCCAGCCTCCAGTTAATTCCTACTACGCAAAGAATGTCAGGGAGCCTTCACTCTTCTGTAGTGCTCCGGAATCGTGATACCGTTGCTTCGGAATAGCCTCAACCATGGTGCCTTTCCCTTCGATAGGCGGGATGCCAATATCAACTGTAGCGCTTCTGGCAAGTTGACAAGACTTTAGCTGCATCCCCAGTGGAAATCCTTGACAAATACTTCGGACAGAATACACCGATTTTACCTTCACTTTCTGCAAAGCGCTTTCACCGATAATCTGTGCTCTACACAAACAACACGCATTGGAGGAATGCATGTCGCTGCTCGCGCCTGACGCTATCAACCTCCTGGCCCTACCCACTGCAAAAAGAGTCATCGACCCAAGACAGTCGCGGAGATACATTTCATAAGGGTTACAGAACGCAACTGGCAGTCCTACAATCTTCTTACATCCTGGGCATGCTATCACTAAGGCCTAGGCTTGTTTGCAGAGGAGGAGCCCAGCCGACTTGCCTAGCAATTGTTGCAACTCCTGCTACCCAGCAACCTCACAGGCAAACGCAATCAAGATCCCCCTCGATGGATGCACTAACACTGCAGGCAACTGTTTGACACTTAGTTGGTCCTCCGTAGTCAGCCTAGAGGCAAGTATAAATATATGTAACACGTTCAGGTTGACCATATCAAGGAACCTCCGACGACAGGGGGTAGTAGATGTTTGACCAGCCACAGCACACATATTTCACGTCAATATCGGCATTGCAATTGCTCATCAGTGGCACACCCAAGGTTTTGGATGTTCCCAAAGAGGGTTTGTATGTCGCAAGCGCACAACGTTACGCACTGCCTTCGGGAAGGCCGTTTTACAGGGCTGTTCTGAGCGAACCCGGGGGTCGCCCCAACATTCAACCATTAGACATTTATAGGTAATAACCATCGTTTTAGAAGTTTGTGTTTGGCTGCTATTCCTCCAGATTCCATTCCGTAGCGGAAATAATCTAGTTCAGGTGGCGTACGTGTTGCAGGGCCGCAGGCAGTAGTCGGCAGCCGAAGTTGCTGCGGGACTTACGCATTCGCGACACTATACCTCCTTTATTTGTCTTTTTATTATTACTGGCTGAACTGAACATCAAACACGTCCCATTCGCGGACTCCTGTCCAAATGAAGTAACGTGCGACCAAAAGACTTCACTGGAGTCACACTGTTGGCGGGCATGCCTTCCAGGCTCTTCTTAGCATGTCTGCGAAGGACCACATAATATCGTAAAGCAGTTCATAGCAGCTTTATATCGCTGTTCCGTTGTGTACAGCGCTCTGTGCTTAACGGTTAGTTCGTGCGCCGCCGATAGAAAACGGGCGTCGTTGTCATCATAAATCCGGAGCTATCAGAAATGTGAGGCAGAGAGATGCATGCTTTCCGGCTTGTTCAAGAAGGCGCTCCAAAAACAGCAGTAACTACGCTGCCGATTGTCCAAAGGGCGTATCCAGTTTATATTTTGGGTGCTAACTCTGGGAAGAGCGGCCCGCTTGGAGTTAGGCGGTGGGCCGCCAACCTGGACCAATTGTCCGCACAAACGTTGCAGCGCCAGCATCTGCATAGACATCAGAGGCAGTGCTTTCAGCAGCGACCGCCCCACGTATTGGTTCATATCAAGTGCTTTCACAGAAGCGCGGACGACAGTTGTGTAGAGGTCTCAGCCGAACCAGCAAGGAACCCAAAAGATCTTGTGAACTCAGGGGCTCTCCCTTCGCCATGCCAAAGTCCCGTTCGCCGCAGCGAATATAATGTTGACAAGCCTGTGTACGCGGAACGTGCCAGCAGCGACACAGGCAGCACTGCACATGCAAGTAACCCCAGTCCTGCAGGTTCATTGAAAACCTCACCTGTGGAGGCCATGAGGGAGACGCCTCAGACGGTTGGAAGGCGCAGACGATGCATTAGGGTAGCTTGTAATGCAGGAGAAGCTAGCAGCAGCAGCGACCCGCTTGCCGATGTAAGGACAGGGGGTGTAGGACAGGGAGGGGAAAGGGGAGTAGGACAGGTGCGAGCGGGCAATACAATTGTGGGCCGCCGTCGCGGCCGAGCTGTACGCATCTGTTTAAAGGCTGCTGCAGCATGGCTTGGGGCTGTTCTGCCGCAAGTATCCTCGGCAGATGCATCCAGGAATTCCACTGTTGCTGCTGCTGCTATGCTGGCACGCGGGGGACGAATGGGCCGTTCTGCCCTCCCCTACGGTGCGGCATCCGCTTCTGGTGCAGCGCAGCAAGGATCAGGATCATGGCATGGGTCATACACCTCTTCTCAAACGGAAAAGCCTGAGCCCTCCCAGCCAGTTGGGGCGGAAGCCGCAGATGGGGTAGCACCCGGAGATAAAGTATCAGCGACACAACCAGCAGCAGTTCCAGATATAGAGGCAGTGAACACACGTCAGTGTGCAGTAGATAATCCCCTTATTGGTCGACGTAAACGGCAAAGGAGCTCTCTCGGTCCCTTGGGACATCCCGGGGCGCCGGATGTTACATCGGGAGGTGCAATGGATTTCCAGTTCCCCATCCTCTTCAACAAGGCTATTAAGCGGCTGTTGAAGCCCCTGTTCCGCCGAACCTGGCAGCCTCGGCGCCAGACTTGTGGCCGCACAACTTCCACTTCTACACCATCACCGGCAGCTGTTGCTGCAGCGGGGGGCGCGCGCAACATTCAGAGGCTCCGGCTTCCCCCTCGTGTTTTGCTCCGGTCCTGGAGGCCTCTCAGCAAGGCACAGTCGGTAGGGGGGCAGCGGCAAGTCATGCATGGCCGGCAACAACAACCACAAACCCTGCAGCGGCATTTGCTCCAAGAAAGCTCAATCGTTGGAGAACAGAAGCGAGTGGCCGTAGCCACGCAACAGCTCAAGCAGCAGAATGAGCAACAACAACAACAACAACAACAGCAGAAAGAGGACAAGCACGGCGCCTCTCCAGTAGCACAGTTAACAGCAACACAGGGGCGGGGAAATGTGTTGGTGAGCAGGGCCACGTATGAAGGGGCAGTACCAGTAGATTTTGCTGCGAACGAGACTGCTGCTAGAGCCGGTTCAAGCACCCGAGAGGGACTCGAGGGCAGTGATGGGAGGCAAGACTGGGATGGGCCAAGGGACGCTTTGCCCAATAGCGCGGATGCATTTGCGTCGGCCGTCTCACAGGAGCACAAGGATGAGGAAAAGCAGCTGCTGAAGCACCCGAAAGAAGAGCAGTTCCATGGAGAGACTATGGCCAGGCCTCCTGCTGCGGAGACGCAAGCGCCCTTAAAGAAGTCGGTGGGGAGGGGGGCCTCACGCGCAGGTTCTATGCGCCGACCCCGTCCAGTCTGCTTCGTGCAGCAGCGGGTTGGTGCACTTTACGGACAGTTGCGTTCTCTCCTTGCTCCGTATTGCTCCACCGTCTCCGAATGGACGTATAGCAATGGGAACGTGGTGGTGACAGTTGGGTCCTTGCTTTCTCTCACGGCTACCCTGATGGCAGACATGCGGCTTCTTCGGGTGTTTAATCTGCTCGCAGGATTTTGCTACTTTTCGTATAATTGGTCTCGACGACCCCGCCTCACAGATGCAGCTTTGTGGAATGTGGTGTTTTTGGTGCTGAACACGGTGATGCTGTGGCGTGTCCATACGGAGCACCGGGAGGTTTCTTTTAGCTCAGATGAACTAGACATATTTCAGAGATACTTCCTGCCTGCGGGGATGAGCCCGAGGCAGTTCCGTCGTTTGCTGCGGCAAGGCAGTTGGAGGACCTTTCCTCAAGGTTATGTTCTGCAGCAGGAAGACAGCAACTGCGAAACGTTGTGCTTTGTGGCGCGAGGAGCTGTCGAGATATCTCAAGGTGGAGAAATAGTGGACACATACAGAGGAGGCGAGACAGGAGCAGTCCTGGGTGTAGAACCATTTCTTTCATATGTTGCTGACTTGAGGAGAATGTCGGCGAAGCGTGTCAAGCACACAGCAGCAGGTTCTCCTGAGACACTGGCTAGCCATGCGGACGAACCCCCGGAAGGTCTTCAGCGCCATCAGCAGACAGAGCCGGCCTTCACGGCTAGGAACAAATTTGAACAAGCAGCCTGTCCAAACCACAAGGAACCGCAGAGCGGCACAAATAAAGGCGCAGAAAGAACTAATAACCCTCAGATGATGGAGAATACTGATGGGGGAACAGCATCAAGAGCAGCAGCAGTGACGGTAGCAGGTCATGATGCCGATACCAGTCGCCAACAAAAGCAGCTACCCCGACAGAGTCTTTCACAAAATTCACAGTCACCTTTGGACTTTCCACAACCAGGAAGAGCTACAAAGGCGCCTTCAGTTGCTACTGCTGGGTCTAAGGCAACTCCGGATGCAGGAGGAGAAACCCAAGCGGGCAGCAGCATCGTTGCTGCAGCTGCAGAGGCGGCAGCAACCGCGGCTGCAGCGGTGCGCACAGCTGCAGCGACGGCTCTTTTGACAGAACCAACGCACACACCTGACACGCAGCTGCCAGCGCGGGCTCCCTCAAAGGCGTCCACAGCCACCTCTCTTGTTCATGGTGGGGTTTCCTCAGCTGCAGAAGGCGCACGGCACGTCGCCGAGGCAGCAGCAGCAGCTGCTGCAGCCGCAGTGGCAGCAGCAGCCGATGCAGCTAGCTTGACTGAAACGTCACAAAACAGGAGAGGAAGCACAGAAAGAGGGCTTCAACGGCAACAGCCGGCACGCGAGCGCAGCCCGTCTTCAAAAGGAGAATCAGACGACGCGGATGGCCACAGAGGGGAGGGAGCTCTGAAGGCGCCTGCCACGGCTACGTGCATGACAGAAACCACCGTCTTTTGCCTGGATTTGAAAGAGTTGGCCGCCTTCGTGCTACGGGAACCCGGAAATCTGGGGTTCCCTGTCGTTCAAGGGCTGACGTCCTTGTTGGTTGACCGCTCACGGGCCCAAGCAGCACGACTTGCCATTCTTAGCTATGACGCATTCTTAGCCGGGGTATTCGCTGACGGGGTCGTGCAGACCGGCGAACGGAAAATGCTGGAGGAGTTTCGCAGGAAACGTGCCATCAGTCAAGCGCAGCATGAACAGGCCCTTGCCCGTCTGGGTTGGACGCCTGAAGAGTTCGAGAGAGGGTCTCAAGCGAGCACTGGCGTGTTGTCCCGCATGGCATTTGGACTGGGCTCCTTCTTGAGGGGCTCTCCAGGATCTCATGGAGCTGATGAATGCAGCGTGCAGCAGCCGCATCAAGCAAACACCTCCGACAGGCCCATTAAGGATGGAGATGCATCTCATCGCGTTCTGCCTCCTCCGTTTGAAGACTGGGAACTCGTTGAAGACGAACGGGCTGTCCCCCCGCAGCCGGCACCGGGGGGCAGACGATCTGCGACAGGTGTAACTAGCACCGTAGAGGCCCATTCCGGCAAGGAATGTTTCGGAGACGCTGTTTCCTATGCACTCGAAGCAGAAACAATATCATTTCATTAGGCAGTGAAGAAAGATGCATGGCAGGTTGATGGTATAGCTGCCAAAGTCGTACATTCACTGAGGGAGTCGTAGGCCTCAAGGCCAGAGGGAATGGGAGTTGCCGGTAAGGACGGTATGCGCAGGGTCCGAGGCCAAGTGTGTTTCAAGCACCGTTTTTTTAAGTAAGGGGTGAAGCTTTAGCAAGCTGAAAGCCATATACCACTGAACAGTGCCGACACGCGTTTATCTTGCCAAACTGTCAGTTGTCCTTGGAATGCCTTTTGGCAGAGCTGCTGTTCAATGAGCTGTGTACAAATAGAAAGCTTCTATCTTCTTCATGCTAGCAAGGAAGCTTGATATTCAGCCATTCTGTAGCCCACGCTTGTAGCCTGTACGCTGTCTGCACCGTCTTTCCTCTTAGCGTACAGTCGTATACAGGACATGTATATAGGAAGGAGGGTGCAGACAGCGTGCAGGCTACAAGCGTGGGCTACAGAATGGCTGTAGCCGTGTGTTTTGCACCTTACAGGGAAGCTAACACTGTCTGCAGTAAGGCACCCACTTGCGCGCTTCTTTCTTGCACCTTACGGGGAAGCTAATACTGAAGAAGTTATTGCAGGGGTCCCTATAGAAGCTGCCGAACATCTCGATGGTTCAGGGGCATCTAGACACGAGACGAATCTGCATTCCAATGCAGGGTGATACATGCGTTTTCTCTGTAGGATAGCTTGTCTATGAAGCCGCGGAACTCACCTGCGCGCCACTAGGTATTTGCCTCCAAGATTGGCGCATGCTTAAGTGGGGTGTGACTGAGTGTTTCATATCAGATTCTCTGTGCTGCAGTACCGTAGATATTTGCCCTTTAAGCTTGGTGTTGGCTCTCGTGGGGCCCGCTCACTAGAACAAACATTCAGCAGTGTTTTGTTTCGTCACTGTTGGTGTGTGCATCTGTTGCATGCATAGTTGCCTGCTTCGCAGGAATGATATGACTTTGCAAGAGGCCCTGCAACCATGGAGACTTATCGTCCAATGCCAGCGTGTTTGGCTGACCTAGGAAAACTGGAAAATGCCTTCACGTAAGGTGCTCTTATTGACGCGTAGACATGGATTTTTCTATTGTTTTATGCACACTAACCAGCGTGGTTTCAAAGTAAGGGTACCGGAGTATAGACATTATGCAGCTCTTAGGCCCGTCATCATCAACATAATATAAAATCGCTGATTCGAGGATCCATTCTGCAACAAGGACAGCAACACACCGTGAAGTACGGCTGCTGCCGCCCAACTTTCCCATTGGCGTAATACGTGACGCTTACACAGCAATGAGCCTTGCCACAGTAACTCTGACCCTTGATGCGCTTCACACGTCTGTTTCATATGTAAAGGCCATACATGTAAAGGGAATTATCACATATAGGAGCAATCGACTAGCAATACGGGCACCGGGGATCGAACCCGGGATCTTCTGCGTGTTAGGCAGACGTCATAGCCACTAGACCATGCCCGCGAAATGTCCACAGAGGCTATGCCGGTGAATAGTCGAGGCGTCAAAGTAGCTATCTCCCATGAGCTGAGAGTCTGTTGCTAGCAAGCAGCAATCACTTAATCTTTTTACGTGCTTCCCGTGGCATACGTCAGGGCTTTTTAGGCTTTATACACACCAGAGGTAATCAGGAAAATGCAGAACGGAGGCCAGTTTCCATCTCGTATGTAGCACCTCTGGGATATGCCACCGTTTAATGGCCCAAAGTACAACTGCTGGATTATGGGCAGCCAATGCAAGAACGATGACAAAAACACACTTTGGTTTTCTTGGATAATGTGCGGTCCTCCATGCAAGGTGAAACGCGATGACTTGTCCGAGAAGTTACCTTCCCCTGGTCGTTATATTTTTTGGGTTATTTTCCGGCTTTTTCCATGTTGTGGCCAGCGCCTGCTATGTGGTGTTCATGCGTGGCAGCAGCATATGTGGGACAAAATGCAATCTTTTGAGTTTTCACTCCACTGTGCGCTTCATATTTCAAAACACCTCAGAATTTTATAGCGCAAGAGACTGAAAGACGTAGCTAGCCAGAGCTGGCGAATCATCGGCGCTCGAGCCCGCCAGACAGGTCCGAGACAGTGCGCTTCAGCAGATCTGTTGCGGATTGAGCACAACCTAACGACAATACATTTGTTAAAAGCTTTCAAAAAATACTTTTTGAAAATTGTTTTCACTAGATCTTTTCTGCAAGAATAGTCTCCGTCTGAATAATTTCTGTTTGCGGGAAAGCCAACAACGCTCTGAGGTCACTTTGCATTGCTGGGATTGTCCGTCGCGCGAAGGCCGCTTCAATCTGGTTAAATACTACTCATCTTGAACGTCTAGAGGTGACCAACAGGCATTGTGATCTGACCTTCGGAATCTGGCATCCTTGTCATCATTACTGGCGTCTTCGCATAGACGAACCCACCGCCGAACAAGTTAGAGGGGCGCTACATCGAATCTCTCCGTTCAGTTGGGCCCAAAGGTGGGAATTTCATGGAAACCCACATACAGGTAAGGGTTTAAATACAGGCACTGAAAGTTGGTGAAAGCACAGCAGGGAAGCACGTTCGTATTCCAGCGTATCGCGCATTCCTTGGTCCCTGAAGCTGCGTTGTTGCCTTGTTGCCTCCATGCATATCCCTTATTTGAATGAATACACCAGGCCTACGTTCCTCCCTGGAGTTTTCCTGTTTTTGCATAGAGGCCTTATTTGTTCCCTTGAGCACGTCTGCAAGTTCATTAGTGGTAGCTGTTGAAGTATGGTTCCGCCAAAAGCTCTGCCCTTTGTACGTTTTTCTGTCTTGTAGGCAGTCATTCCATAATATCTGAATCGTCGGCTCGACAGACCCGCATGCGTATCTCGTTGGCATTCTCGGTACGAGTATACCTATTGAATGGTGGAATATTTGGCACCTTCCCGATGGCTTAGCATTTCTGAGTGGCTGTTGTGCAATTGTAGCCCGTGTGTTTTGGACTTTTTTACTCAGGTACAAGTCGCATCGTTGAATTGCATCGTTTCCTGGCAAGATGATGCAGGATAATCGTGCGTCCATGTGGGTAAACAAGTCAATTTATTGGGTTGGGCCTCCGCCTCACCAGGTGTTGATATCTCGAAGCATCGCGGAACGCCTTGAATCTGCGCACGCTCTGGATCAATATCGCTTTTCGCTATTGAACCACACAGTACACTTGGAATTATCGCATTTAGAGGCGCAGATGATTGCCCTGAGGAAGTGCCACAGGCAACAGAAAAGGCGCAACGGTACGCGGTCTAAGGCACTTGTTCGAGACGACATGAGGTCAATTCAGCCCTTCTCATTCAGTGCTAGAGCACAACCTCTAAACGTCGCTGAAACGCAACGAGAAATCCAACGCAAGATAGACTATCTCAGAGAGCTGCTGGTGGAGATGGACACCCAATGTCAAAAAGTGGATGAGCAGTACCACGCTTTGGCCGTAGAACTGAGCATTGCCGGAACTCATACGCGCCCTTTAGACGAAAGGGGAGCAGCGCGGATGGATTGTCGTCTTAACGAGATCCGAGTTGTCATTCGAAAGAAGAGTGAAGAGCAGGACTTTGTTATAGAAGAAATGAACAACATGGGGAATTTCTCGTCAAGCCTGGGAAATAATCTTGTGCCCTCTACTCCGGATACTTTCGTTGAAGTGCGCAGCAAGAAAGAAGCAGATGAGTTCTTATATAGTATCGGCCCTATTGAGAAATTTAGAGCCAACCGCTTGAAAGAAGATGCCAAGCGCCATCAGAACTGATCATAATTTTGCGTGCAACCGATAAATGCCACGCGTTTGTGAGACTTTACTAGTCGTAGTATGCATGCGTTTGACAACCATAAGAACAACTTGGATTTCAACGTTATTCGAGCGTGTGCTTGCGAGCATTGGTATTTATTCAGATAATTCTGAGCAAACTCACTGTACGGTTGGTTGACTGTTTAGGCACCTGAAAGATATAATTACCAAAGCAGCAGCATTTGCCAGAGCCGGTTACATTCCAACACTCATTAGGTACCCCTATTCTACACCTCATTTAGGCTAAAACGGGACTTCGAATTAGGTTTTGAAGAACTAGGGAAATTAGTAAATTGCGAATGGAGACTGCCTGCAAACGTAAGCAGCAGACGCGAAGGATAAGGGCGTCACTTGCAAAAGATGCAGCATGCCAACTAGTAGGGCACGCCAATGGCGAAGTCTGAGACCGACAAGTAACCGGTGGTAGGCATCATGAGGCCAAGACACGGTTACCAGATGACACTCTGCGTCAATTTCTCGATTCGGCAGTTGACTGTGTCCAGTAAGTATCTCCCCAAGGAGAACGTGGCCCATGTTTTCTAGCGAAAAAGTGCAAGGATTTCTTTTTTGCATAGTCTGGTGCGGGTGAATAATTAATAAAGGCATGCAATTGGCTAGCAAGCCAAAGAAATACGGCGTTTAGCGTACTCATGTGCACTCACAGATGAAGGTGCATCCACATATTAACAGCTAATCTAAATTTCAACGTGCTGATTTGCTGCTACTCATGCTACCTGCAAAGGGGTGTTACCGCTGCAGCTGGTGTGTCCACTTGGTGGGCTCTTGATTTCGCCTACTTGGCACTGAAGAGTGCTGCGGCTTTTTGCCACTTTGGTTGAGAAAAGAATTCGCCATCTCCGGCAAAAACACTTTTGGATTATTGCGAAATTGCAACCTGGAACATGTGCCTTGCTTATTCGCTGCTGCCGAAAGAACATCCAATGATCCGACGAGGAATAGCAATGCACGTTGTCTGGCGCTCATGACCCGCGTACAGAAGGTAAAACTAAGCAGCCAGATGGGCAGATAAATGAATCTTAATTATACAAATAGGGCAGAACGTGCAGATGCCAAGAAGTACGACAGATTTGGCTTGAAAAAGCCCCGAGGAATGATTTTCCCCACGAGTGGTGTAGGGCTGCGGCCCAAGCAGCGTAGCAGTTGGGAGTCTCAAACCTCCTGAAAGCTTACCTTTATCCCTCTTTTGTATATTCTTTTTTAATGGCTTTGAAAATGAAATCATATTGTTAAAGCTAGTTTCCCTTGTGGACACAGGAGCGGCCGTTGCGAGGTCACTGGGCCCCTGTCGAATGTAACGTGTTGCGTGTCTGGACACATAGAGGAGTGTAGGGGGAAAATGCTCCATCCACACCATTTGTTCAAATAAAAATATTTATTTTGACGGCCGGGTTCAGGCTTTAGTTGCGCCTGAACACGACTCCTCACCAACCATCCGCCCACGACCCAGATACGATGTTCTTTTGGCAGTGTACAGACAAACCATGAGTCCTGAACATATACTTCGACTCCATGTATCTTGGTTGCCGCAGTTGACTCTAAAACTGGCTGCCGTAGGCTCCGTTATGAGCTACTTTGTGTGCTACAGCAGCTTCGCCGGTTTTAGAGTTTAACGCATACAACGACTTTCCTTGGAGTGCATTTTGTTGACAAAGTTGCGGGCGTAACGCTGATATATATTTCTTGGAATTAGCCGCGCCGTGCGGACTACGCGTTGTGGAGATGCTGCAGGAGAGCGAGAAACGCATGGCGGCTGCGGCTGGCTCTCCAGCGCGTCAGGTGTTCGATTCTCCAAATGGACAGTTCAACAATAGACAGCCAGGTGAAGAACCAAATGCCCCGGCAGACCGCGTCTGCAGGGCGCCCTACGCAGGTGATTTCCGGCTGGTTGAGGAACCCCCTGAGTTTTTCCTGGCTGCAAATCCCTCGACCAAGCAATTGGAGGCCTTTAGAGACTTCACGGAAAGTGCAAGGGCGGCCAGAAATGAGTTCTTAAGGGGCATGAAGGCCTCTGACAGCGGTGTAGAAGCCGCAGCGGGGTCTTCAGCATGCATTCGCAGCAAGTCCGCTTTCCTGAGCCGCACTCTCAGCCGACCCACCAGAGGCACCGAGTCACATTACGCAGCTAAGTCGCAAGAAGTTCCGCCGCTTAAGTATCCAGAAGATGCATCCGCAACATCCGATGCCGAAGCTGCAGTTCCAGCACCAGATGATGCTTACCCGGAGGTGCCCGAGTTAGCCGGCAGCACTCGCCTGTTGCGCTACCTTCAAGGTTTTGACTACGATGCGACAGCCGCCAAAAACGCCTATAGACGCCATATGAAATGGAGAGAAGAAATGAGCCTTAATTCGAATAAGAGGAGAATAGTTGTGGTGCGCGCACCTCGAAAAGCCTCATCCTTCACGTCCCTGCTAAGAACCTGGAGAAAGTGATGTCCTACGAGATCGCTAGTGTTCAACCTGGTTTTGTTGTTATGCGTATGACCACTGTTTCAGCCTGCCTTTCCGCCTGCGGCTTAATGGTTTTGCCTGCAGGAATCAATGTTGTTGCCAATGAGGCCTGAGGCTTCCCCGAAGCACACTGATGTCACACGTTTTTTCTCCACAAATCCTGTTCTCCGCCGTGATGCGGGAGAAGGTCTAAGCGTAGATGTTTGTGCTGCAGCTGCTGCTGCAGCCAGTGCGCCGGGAGGCGGGAACAGTTTATTGCAGGCGCTTAGCGATAAGGCTCTAGATGCCGTGATCTTAGATAAACAGGGAAACATCATTTCCATAGAACGGCCAGGTTAGCTTGTCTACCCATCGTATTTGCAGCAGGAATAGTTACATTTGGGGAACCCGCAATTGTTTTCCGTCCGCGATTCCGATATGTGATGGGGACAGGGGCGCACGGGGTAGGGATAGACGGGGCGTTCTATTGGGGTCCAGGTAGCCGTTATCTCTTAGTTATTGTGGTCTTGGAAGTTACTCCTGAAGCACATTTGCGTGTACAAGTCGTGGCCTATATATTGGGCGAGGATCTCGTGAGTGAGAAATTGTCGCTGCTATTCACAAATTGCGTGTGTGCAGGAATGCTCGATGTAAACGGCTTGTTTTCGGCGGTTTCAGAAGAAGAGTTCTTGGAGTGGCATTCGGACATTTTGGAGTTTCGAAGCATGCTCCTGGATGTGTGAGTTTGGATGATCTCGGAAGATTGGGCATGCATAGGGGTTCTCGTTAGAGGCATCTTGCATCGCTTGTAGGGATAGGGCTGTGTGCTGTGCGGTTCTACGCATGTTTTGTGGCCGCAGGTTGTCTCGTAAGTTCAACAGAATGGTTCGCGTAACCGCAGTTATCGACTTGCAGGGCCTGTCCACGAGGATTTTGAACCGGCGAGCGCTCAAGTGGGGAAAAGAAGTCTGACAGCAAATATGGCGATGTTTGTGCGGTTTGCATACAAAACAGTATATTCATGTTAATCACCAATATGTGTACTTGTGTGCTGCTCACAACTCTGTGTTACTGGGCCTGTCACCTTTTCTTTCCAAATTGTTCAGCTTGCTGCGAAGGACAATAAGCTCAGCAAGTGAAAACTATCCGGAATCTATTGGAACGATGTATTTCATCAACACTCCCCGCACGTTCTCGACTCTTTGGTCTGCCATCCGCGGTTGGCTGAGAGAGAGGACCATCGACAAGATCAAGCTCTTGAGTAAGTTGGATATCGTACAAAAGCTGTTCTGCACACTGTGGAGGATTTAACTGTAGTAGTAATGAAGTAACGTAACGTCTGGAGCTGCAGCCGCCAGAGTGGATCCTCAGTTTTTGTCGATTGCCTGCAGGCAGCGACGCGGAGAGTGTTTTAGTCAGGAATATTGGGGGTTACGCTCTTCCTCCTTCTCTGGGTGGCATTTGCACTTCTCCATTGGCAGACTTCCCTCCGCTGTAAGGCAGTGCAGACTACTCTCGTAGTGCAAGGGGATGAACATTTCTGTGTCGACTTTGTTTGGAACTACTAACTTCTGTTTCTTCGGAGAAAGTGCTTGGTATTGCGCTCAAGCGCGCGGTTCTATTCCACGACGTGCATCGGTTAGAAGGCCATTGCTAATGAAACCCCAATTTTAGGTGTGGTATTTGTTGCCCATGCAGAGAGACGGACTTAGGCCCAGGAAGTATGATTCTTAATGTGGGGGCTAGGCGTTGCAACCAAGCGGTGGAGTTGGTAAGTTGGACCTTTAGAATGACAATGATATATACAGCCCTTGGGTGCCGCAGGAACAACTCATGTGACGAAGCAACTGCAACCGTCCACATTCTTTTGGCGCCAACAACAGTGCAGTGCTAGCGTGTGTGGTCCATGGTTACCCTGTATCTGCCTGTGTTAACATACGCAGATCCCGCAGAGGTCTGTTGTGCAGTGGGCTTGGGTCGCGGAAGACTTTGATGTGGGATTCAGCGCTATTTGGAGGTCACACGTAAGTTGGTCGCTAGGCTACCAATGCACACTAGAGGGGGAGGACAGGTTGTGGCCACTGAATGCACGGTTTAAAATTTTGTCACATTTTGGGCGTTCGTGCAACTGCAGTCCGGAGATGAGAGCATTCTTGAGGAGCACCGCAAGTACCCTCCCCGCAAGTGAGCGTCACTATACTCTTCCTTGGCATCATGACATCCTTTCAACAGGTGTCAAATTGTGTTAGTCAACAGCAGACGCAGTTTACTCGGCGCTCCCAATACAAGCATTTGCAGACTCTCCAATCGTGCTTTTCAGATTTTGAAGCTGTGTTTCAGGCGAGTGAGCGGCGTTGTTAGTGCGGAACGTGAAGGCACTTTGATTCTCTCCTTTGACAACTCTTGGGGACTAATATCCTCTCGGCGTGTCCGCTACAAGGTGAGGAGCTACTGGATGGTATATGTTTACGTTTTATGAGATTTGCATGCTCTAAACAGGCAAGGGCAGGAGGTCTACCAGCAGTGAAGGGAGCTGGATGGCTCTTGTGTACTCTAGAGTGAACAGTAACCACGCCACTTAAGTGTCTACTGCGCGCTATCGGGTATTTGTCCCTGCTGCAGATTGAAGTCATGCAAGCACCGCCTGATGCAGTCCCAGAGCACATTTGCACAGAAGCCGCGAAAGTCGGATGAAGGGAGGTGTGCACTTGTGACGGAATAGCAGTGTATGGGTATATATGGGCCCGGTCTTTATGGAAAGGCGTGAGCGGGCTAAAATCCTACCGGCACGTATCTTCCGTGAAAGCCCCCTCCCTACAATTTATACTGTACACTAGCCATATATCAACTTGTCGACAACGTTGCCCTCTTGTAGTTAGGTTTGAATACCCAGAGAAAACTGCGTTTCCTTCATGGGAAGGTTTTCGTCCTTTGAACTCTGAGTTTTCCTCTCTTCAAGAAGGCGCCACCGTCACCGGCTCTGACGCGCTGATTATAATAGTATACCAGACCGTCATGCACTGCCGACAGTTTGCTGCGGTAACAGCCTACTTGCACGCGATAGATTTTACACATTTCTAGGACAGAGCATCGAAGGACCGGCAACACACACGAATGAATGCACACTTGTTGAACTACTGTCTTCAATCGAACCGTCCCGGCATTTCTGTCCAAGATTTCGAAGTTGCATTCGGTGTGCGTGTAAAAGTTTAGAGGCATGTAAAAACGGCTGACAAGGCACTCGTATGGATTCGTTCGGCCTCCGAGTGAACCTCAGTGCCAAAATGCCAATGCATGTGGCTGGAGCTTTACGATTTTCTACTAGGCTGCTAGGGATCCACTTAAAGTGTTAGGTGGACCTCCCGATGCACTCCTACAAGTGTCAAACAACGCTTTAGGAGGATTCGTAGCCCTTTTACTGTCCGCCCGCAGAGTTCTCCTTGATGTTGCCTTCTCTTACTGTCCCTCGACAAAATGGTTTCATATATCCATCGGAGTTTGCCTCAACGGCCGCCTATACTTCCATTGGCACTCTGCATCAGTAGTGCTTGGGACCTTTGGCTAGAAGCAACCGCATAAATTCAGAAGGAGATCCTTGTCATACTTTGGGCATTCACTTTGCGCTTCCGGGCGACGACTTGCCGATCTGTGGGTTTCCTCGTCAGCTTGCTGCCACGGATGAGTAATCGTGTATTCCTGCTCTAGTTTGCGAGCCAGGTATTCGGTGCCGTACTTGTAGGACTCGAAAGCAAAATCCAAAATCTCAATTCTTTCGGGATGGAACTTTTCTAATTCCCGATCACTGCGCGAAGGCTGGCTTCGCCTTCGTGCTTCCGCAACTGCTTCCACAGGAGTCATTTTGCTTTCCACTAAGAAAGCCGTTATAAGCTCCCTGGCACGGGTAACTTGCAGCCTTCTCCGTACACTATGCGTCATCCATTCCCCTAACACTATGTGTCATCCATTCCTCTTGGATGCCTTCAGATGGTGGGTTAGGAATTTCCTTTTGAGCTGCGAGGTACACGGAACGCGCCGTTGTTACGTTGTGAAGCCTCTCTTTAATCATTAGAGTGTACGTGTCCGCCACCTTGGCTTCCCGCACAACGCAGTCTGGTTGGACAAGAGAAGTCCCCACCTGTTGCACCAACCACTCACGAAAAGCGTGAGATGCCTCTAATTCGATCTCGCACGTGTTTTGAGCCAGTTCGAGGGAGCTGCTGCCATGAAGTGCGTGGTGGTCGAGGCAGCACGCTACCATGCCCTTGGAGTATTGGGGAACGTAATTATTCGAATTCGGTGGGGGAGAACAGCACGCTTCAAGAGAAACAGACATTTCTCTGTTCCGGATCTCGATGATTTCACAGGCACGATTGTACAACAGTCTCCAAGACGAATATTTTTCATCTTGTAGGAAGGCCATCATGAGTTGTGTGGTGCCCAGGCGGACTTCTGCAGGCACAAGCGCGTGGAGTTCTACGTGCGAGGGCAGCTGGGAGCTCCGAATCCCTGTCGTTAGCCCACTGGGAAGGTTGACCTTCACGGGCCTTGGAGGGCTCATTACATCGTCGGAACCTTCTTCCCAGGCCGGCAGCCTCTTCTCCACAAAATCCATTGTAATAAAGAGGAACTAATCCCTGAAAAACGAGGCGGTGTCTTGCTAGAGCAGGAAGGCACGTAACGCTCGTTTCTTGATGGCTAATCACTTGTGGTCACCTGCGCAGTAGAAACATTCTGCGAACTGTTGATCGCTGGCGTTTTCAATGAACTTGATATGCAAATGAAAGATAGGAGTTGATAAAAAAATCAACCAAAGCAAACGTGATGTGACTTTAGCGGAACAACTGACCGTCGAAGCGCGAGGAGACCGGTTTGAGGCCCTCCGCTGGTTGTTGCCGCTGACGCTCGTGCCTGCGAGCGGGAGAGAGCCTAGCGGTTATAATCTGGCTTGCACACAAGCCAACAAAATACGCATTTCCACTGCTATTCAGATAATAATATTGAATTAAATAAAACGTTTCTCCAGCTGGAATTCGTGCTAACAGGTCCATCGCTCATAAAACTTCTGTCGAACTTTGTTTCGTCAAGACGCTGCAACAGTGGAGCCTTTTGGGCGGGTCCACCAGTCCTCAAGAGCAAGGCATGATCACATATCTGGATACTCACGTCACGGTTGAAGTCATAAATGATGTAAATGCGTTGCACAAGCTTCTTTTGAACCACCGTTGAGGGTCGTCAGCAACAGAGGTGCTCTGTGGTAGCATGCCGGCGGTGGTGTAAAGGAGACATTAAATACCCTCAAGGGTCCACGCTAAAATGAAGTCTCTATTCAGGAGAGAATAAAGCACGAGCAGAAGTGCTTGTGGGGTTCGTCACGGTTTCAACGTGCAGTCCAACACGGAGTCACGGGCATTCGAAGTGACTCCGTGTCGGATTGCAAGTTGAATGCATTGTCATTGGGCCCTTGGCCTGAAGGAGCCATATTTATGCACTTTATGTCTTCACCGCGTACAAATGCCCAGCGACTTCGGCCAACCACCTGCAACAAACACCAAATACTCTGGCTAAGAAAGACGTGCATCTCAGCAGCGTTTATGGGGGTTCACAAAAAGTGAGCGCACCCTCATGTCCCCCCGAGATTACCACAAGAAACGCGACTCAAACTAAGAGCCTTAAGTGCGTGTTATGCGGTTTACGGAAGCATATAGAGGGTTCTATGCCCCAGAAAAACGCACTGTGGCTCGATCGCTGTGACTTGTTGCATGTAGACGCAGCCATTTCGCATGAAGGCCTGAGAAACGCAGTGGCAAATGGAAAAAGTGGTTGGTGCAGAGAAACCTCAGTTACTAGGGCTTAATAAGCTGCATTGAATGTGTTTGGCCTGCCTTCTACCTGGGAAGGAACTGCATACCTGTCCGTACACTACAAACGAAGGCAGGCAGTTTGCCAGAACAGAAGATGGATGAATTACGAAGGGTGGGGCAGTTGCCGATGCAGGGCTGAATATTGAAATAAACACAGCTCTAGACACAAGAACCTACATAAATACGCGCACAGACCTAAAAGGCCTGCATATACGGAAACTAGGCGGTACCAAACCTGCGTAGTTTCGGTGTTGTGCAGGCATCTTAGGTTGGTGAGGGGAACAAACATGCAAAGGCGGGTAGAAACGCAAACATGTGGTGAATTGCACCCTCACAGTCTGTAGAGCCGATACGTATGCCTGTGCGTCCTTTGGGCCACGTTGAGGCAAAAGGCGAACGTCAGCGCCCGGAGGAGAGGCTTGCAGTCCCCCTCGCAGCTAAGCTGCAAAACATTCATAAAAATATACGTGTACGTAGACGTGAACGATTGAAATCTAAATAAAATGTACAAGAACACCAGATGAGACCCATTACACGCCAGTGTATTCTAGGTTGGACCATCAATGAACCGCACACCCTGTAAAACCTGGATCCCCAACAGCAGGTCTAAAAAATGAACAATATTCAGTTCTAAATTGCTGAATTAAGGTGCCCGTCAGATACGCAAGGGAGGACTCACGCATGGCAGTTGGCAGTGCTGCAGCCATTGGAGCACCGCTCTGCGCATATTTGCGGCTCTGGCCATAACCCGTTCATCAACAGCGTGTCGTTGGGCCCACCTGGAGGCGGCTGCAGGCCCTTCTGTTCTTCTCACGTCTACATATCGGTTGAATACGTTCAAAGCTGTCAGCGGATCTCCCTCTATTGCCCCCAGCACAGCCCGAGACAGCGTCAGGTGCTGTCGTGCTTCCAAGGCGCGCGGACATTTCCCTTCCCTATTGGCCTTCTTGGCTAAGAAACCGCAGCCCTCCAACGCAGACCGCTGCCACACGGGGGGCCCGCTAAGGAGGGCGCAGAGGGCTGCAGCCTCGATCGAGCAGCCAAACGCCTGACAACACGAAAGCAGCGCATTCAAGGACCCTTGGTGCCTACCAGTGCTGCTTTCCAGGGAAGCGAACGCAGTCGCTGAGGAGCTGCACCCCGAGCTACAGCTACAAAATCACGGGCAGTCCCCTACAAAAACCTGGCAATCTACATCTGGGCGCCAGGGACTGTTGCCACACAAACTGTTACGGCGGCAGCTGTTCCTGCTGCTGCTTCTGCTGTTGCTGTTCCTTCGGGGGAGCCCTCCACAACCCTCTTCCCACCTTATCTGCAGAAATTAGGAGAAGCCGGGTCAGTTCCGGGGAAAGTATTCCTTGACTCATCATCCGCCCAAGGGGTTTGGTTATGCGCCCGCTCTCGTCTACTGCCTGCAGGTCTAATAGTTGTTCAGCGGCTGCAGCAATAGCAGCAGAAGGTGGGGGCTGCAGCAGCGGCAACCGCTGCTGGGAATGTGTGCCCAACGCCTTAAGCCGAAGGAGCAGCGGGGCGATGTCCTCCAAAGTCGAGGCAGGAAACTCTTCATAGACGTTCACATGGGCAGTGGAGGAAGCTGAGGCCAATCCAGCAGGCCCCCGGCAACAACCAACAGCAAAGGCATCCGCTGTACAGAGCCGGTAGCAGCAACCCCCCTCTGCAAGCCTTCCTGCTAAAGAAGCTCGCAAATCGGCGAGAGCCCCACTAATTGGAACATTGCAGATTCGATTCAGCCGCAAAAAGGAATCAAACACGGTCCTTCGTGTATACAGACAGTCCACGACGAACTTCACAGCCAGTGCATAAGGCGGAACGCAGGGCGGGAAGACAGCCGACGAGATGAAAACGCGCACCGCTGAAGACGCAGGAGGCAAGGATGGGGTCAAATCTGCACAGGCCAAAACAGTGATGCCTTTGCCTTCCCATACACGTTCATCTAGTATTGACCCGCTATACGTGTTTCTGTGCATCGGTTACTGGTAGACAAGCGCAAAATTCCTCCCTCACGGGGAATTGGCAACTCAAGGGAATGCGAGGTATAGCATAAGGGAAGATGCTTTAGCGGTCGAATAGTACGGTGGGAGAAAACAGGAAAAGGCCATTCCTGCAGGCAGCTCATGATTGTACCTGGGGCGAGGCAGACAATCTCTACTGGTGGGGGCGGGGACTCCTGCGGTTGCTGCTGCTGTTGAAGCTCAGTCGGTTGCTGCAAGCGTTGCTGCAGCGCGCCTGCTAGAGCCGCCACGTCTTCGGCCGATGGTACGAACACAAAAATGGAGCCGACTGAGGAACTCTCCGAAGGGGACACCGCAACACGAGCAACAAGACGCGCCACTGCAGCGCACGGCCAGCACAGCATCAACGACGGCAGCAGCACCAGTTGAACGTGCTGAACAACATGATTGAAGAGGAAGTGCAGGTGGTCGTTCACACTGGCAGAGGCAGAAAAGTCCCCCTTAGGGGCAAACTCGAAGCATTGACACAGAAGCAACAAAAGGGGAAACTTTGGGAGGCAACAACAACTGCTGCAGGAGCCCACCGACAGCTGCGGCTGTGCGGATAAAGTTTGGTGTGGGAGTTTTGAGGTAGCGAACGGCAACTGGATGAGTTGGAGGGGCGAGAGAAAGTATAGAGACAGCTGATAGCGACCTCTTAGAGGGGGGGAATGTCTTGAAAGACTCTTCGGCCACGGGGGACGTTGTGAGCTGCTGAGTCATGTGGCTACTGGTATTTCTACTGAGCTCAAAAGGCTTTTGACGGCTCGACGCCTCCGCCGCTTCGTCATTCCGCACTGTTAAACCAGGTGACGGCTTTGCTCGCCGCACTGGGGAGGCCTCTTCGCTGCTGCTCCCCTCCGGATGTACTGCATGCGAAGCCTCGTGAAGAAACTGGGCTGGTCGCGAAGAGTCAGCGAGCGTATCCGTTCGCAAGCAAACAGCTTCTCCCACTAAACGGTTGCCCTTATTTTCTTTCTTGCTGCTGCTGTTGCTGATTTTCTCAAGCTTCCGTCGTACTTTTCTGAGGCGTTGCTGCAGCTTCTTTTTGCCCTTCTTTACGGTTTTTTTCCGCTTGGAGATTCGCCGAGAATTGTCGCCTTGAGCTACGGTGACGCCTAAAACCATAACTTCGTCCGAGGAGACGCACGAGACGCTGTTGCTACTGCTGTTGCTTCTACTAGTGCTACTGCCACTGCTTATTTCTAACAACTCAATACCGCCTGCCGCATGTGCTGGCGGTGTCATTGCTTCTGCTGGTTTCCTGAATGGGCTGAGAGAGGATTGTCGCGTCATTACTTGCTGTTGCTGTCTTTGCTTCTGTTTCTGATGTTTCACGTCCCATCGGCCCCCCCTGGGAGCAAGGAAACGGAGTAGCAGCTCCTGCTGCTGCTGCGCTGCAGCCCGAAGGGCCCCCACCGCACCCTGCGGCATCACTGCGGCTCCCAACGCAACTGAATCTTCACCTGTCGCAAAAAACTCAGCCAGTTGAAGGGCCCAATGCGGCTGCACTGCTGCAGGGGGCAGGAGTAGCAGTAACCGCAACGCAGGCCTCTTCTGGCGCACTTTGTGCAACAGCGGAAGAAGTAGCTCGGTGCTAAAACTGTGCTGCAGCGACACCTCGACTGCTGCCATGCAGCAACCCGGAAGCAGCGGCTGTTGCAGAAGCCGCTGCAGCAGCTGCCTCGTTGTAAGGTATATTAAACGAGGCGGAGAGCTGCAGTCTCTGTTAATGCCGCTGCTGCTTCCGAGGATGCTTTTGTGTGTAGTGACACAGGAGGCATAACAGCCGCCTCCCTCAACCTTCGCTGCAGCAGCAGCAGACTCTGCTGAAGAGCTTGTCTCTAGAGCAACTAGGATGTGTTGCTGCTGCCAGGAGTGGTGCGTGGGTTGTGGGGCCCAGCCGTGCTGCAAAAGCAGCAGTGGCAGAAGGACGGAGCATCGCAGTGGTGCGGAGCCTTCGGCACCACCCAGAAGCAGAACGACCCCAGAATTTTCCGCAGATGCTAGGACGTGCAGCTGCCGTTGCTGCCACCAGTTTAGAGAGGGGCCCTCAGCGGCATCCGTACCTTCTGCAGCTGCTGTAGGTAATGTTGCTGCTGACGTGTAGTCAGCCATTGTCCAGAACAGAATATGTTCACATTATGGAGTGCCTAAGGCGTTCCCACTGCTGGAAGCCATTGCATCCAACCGGTAAGGTTCTAATGCTGCCCGCCGCAGTCGGTACCGCACAGACGGCCAGCGATGACGTTTTGCTCGGTATCTCCAGCGACAAATACAGCCTAAATAGACGTAACAAAGTTGCTAGGAGATGCAGACGATGACATAAAGAACGGCTGCTCACGCCTTCCAGGGTGTCCTGTAACTCCCTTCGGAGGGGCCCCCAGGGGCCCCTCCGAAGGGTTGGCCATGGGGCCCTTGGGGGCCCTGGGGGCCCCCAAGGGCCCCATGACGGTGCTTTTCTCGGTGTGAGAGCTTAGCTTCAGGAAGCAAAAACACACAGTGTACAACGATTCTTACGTATCGGTGCGTGATATATTATATCCCGCTGACTAGTGCGGTTACTTAGTCTGTTTCGTGGACTCCTTCCTGCGTGGGGAACTCCCAAGCGCCTCGTCGAGGCCTTCGCACACAGTTAACTGTGCTACTTTCTAGCAGCATCACCCTACCGATACAGGGGGCTGGAGGGACGTTCACGACAACTGTCAAGCCTTACAGGAGGCAAGAACTGTCCTCTCAATGCCTGAAACATCGGGAGGGGCCTTCCAACTGGAAGAGGACAATGGAGAACCCCCCTTTCGGAACGAAGGCGGTTCCCAGCAGCTCTTGTCACCCGCCGTGCACCGCCACCCTATGTCTGTGTTCCTGACCCCTCAGTACCGCAACTTATCTTTGTTTCGAGTGAAAACTGCAGAAGATGCTCAAAGGCGAGCGGCGGCCCTGCAGCAACTCAGGGCTCAACGAGCAGTTGAAAGCTTTCTCAACGACGGCTGTCTCCTCAGGGCAGCGACATCAAGCGTTGGGGGCGGCCTCCTTGGTAAGCTCGCCATCGCGGGGGCCCTGAGTCGGAGGGCTTCAACCGCTGCAGACTTCTGCATTAAATCCTCAACAGCCCTGGATTTAGCGAGCCCAGGATGTGGGCCGAGTTGCTTCTTGACACTGACTTTCTGAGACCCACTATTCTTTGTTCCAAGCGTCCAAGGCATACAGGCCTTGGGCCCGGGTCCTATGGCACATACGGCTAATGCCTCTCATGCAGTTCCTCAGCTGTGATCCTCGGTGTTACAACAGCCGCCGTCCCATTATGTAGTTTCTGTTTCATACAATCCTATTCATTTCCTGGTGTATCTTTGGTTTGTTGTGATGCATTCTATTGTTCCTGGTCTGTTGTTGTGCTTGTCTCGCGCTGTTCCGGGTTACATTAGACTGTAGTTCGTTGCACTGCCTTGTTTTAAGCGGTACAATGCTGTGCTGGGGTGTGCTGTGTTCTGTTGTGCACTGTGTTATTCTGTACTCCAGTGTGCCGCATTTAGCTGTATTGTATTGTATGTATACTCTTTGTATGGTGGCGCGCTGTGCTGTTGCTTCTGTTGTGTTCTGTGCGGCAGGACTCTTCCTGGGTGCCTTTTTCTTCACAATGAAGCCTGTAGACGTAGACAGCTGTTTAGGGCTGCGGGCGCAGCTTCGGCAGCAGTACAAATCCTTTGTTCCAGATGTCGCCTCGACAGCCAAAAGCTTTGCGAAGATCGGCGGCCTTTATTCCTTAGCTGAGTGCATAGTTGACAAGGTGAGATGTTCGTTTATGGAGACCGCAGACCCATATGGGCAGATGAGTCTGCTCTACAGTTCCGTTCTGGCCAGTGCGCTGTCTCCACTGCATTAGTGCGCGAATGCTTTTGCTTTTGCTTCCGTTTTTTTTCTTACGTTTTGATTCCTTTTTGGCTTTTATACCGTTGCCACATGGTCTTGGCAGCCGAGGCGACAGACTGTCGTGACACTGCGCCGTTTCGCGTCTCACTCAGGAACGAGCAACGCACGACCTACGTGGAGCCATTTATGGTGGTTGTTTGACGGGCGCCGCGCTGGCAATCAAAGGTTAGTGTTTTGCACCCCCCAAAGGCCTTCAACTGGAAATCTTAAAACACATCCCTGTAATAACTAAAATGTGTTCTCTTGCCGCAAACAGTCTTAAATGCCCTCGCTACATCCGCCGATACAGCAAACCGTCTCACGGCCTGAATCAAAGTAGGCCTCACGTGGGAGATTGGCTGGCACAGTTTTGTAAATCCGCAATGGCGCATGGCCGAAAACAGCACCTCCCCTTGTTTCCGTGACCTGTGTCCGTGCAGGAGGGCCTCGAGCGATGGCTGTGGGCAGTCTCGGTTTTGGAGCCTTCGCTGCTGCCATGGAGATGCTCCAGCCGTTGATCGGCTTCGATGCGTGATTTGTCAGATGCACGGCGACGGCATGCAGCTGACGTAGGGCAAAAAGCATTCGTTCGCCGCTTGCTGGCGGGTCTATTGGATTTGGCGTTCAATGCTGACGCACAACCGCCTTAACCGCTAGCCCTGACCATGGAGGGCCTGGGCTCACGACCTCCTTTTGTGTGTTTGCACCATAAGTGCAGGCATTACACAAATTTCCTAGAGCAACTAGACAAGTTGAAACTCATCGTTTCCAATGCGTTGCCTTGGGGTCGGGCAGCCACCTGTTAAACAAACATTTCACGTACAAACCAGAAAAATGTTCTTAACTCCCTCTGCAGGACAACAGGAAAAAAAAGGCCACAACAGTAGCAGCAACAGCAGCAACAAGAGTAGCAGAAAGAAAAGGGGGCAAACCTGTAGCAAGCTGTCAAGCCACGCCGATGATAAGTGCCCTGCTGGTGCTCAGTGCCGTCATAAACAGCTGAACAAATGCAAGCAAATACCCCGCCAACCCCCGACTGTTGCAGCTTTGGCCTCTGCTTGCGCTCCGTCTGCCGTCTGTTTATGCTGCCCGAGCAAATTCTTCTGCCTTAGCTAATCCTCACCTTCTACTAAGGGCTTCCCGTCAGCATCAGTCTTTATGCCTGCAGCGACATACAAAGCTGAGCAGTGGCAAGTTTCACCTGCGCCTTGTTCTATTTGCTGCTGCACTCCTTGCAGCCATTGCTAATCAAAACGTTGTATGGTGAATTCCTTGTCGGTGCTGCAGCAGCACGAGCAACGTGTTCCCGCTCACGTTGGCCATCCTTACCTTCCATTTCCTCAGGGTACAGCCATCGATTAGCCCAGAGGTCCAGCAAACGCTTCGGTGGTTCGGGTGGGGGGTCATCCTGCGGTAGATAACAATGGCGCGCACATAGGGGAAACAAAGCCGCTAACTGATCGACAGCACCGTTAGGTGGTTCGGGATAAGTAGGGTGCGTAGCTTCATGCCCGACGCATGCATAGATGCATCCAAAAAGCATGCATGCATGCATAAATAAGCAGGAAACAGGGGGGGCTGGGAAGTGGGCTAGTCTAAGAAGACCTTCATTGCAACGTCGACTTCAATTTCCTCGATTCGGACCAAAGTCACCCAGTGGCGAATTCTGAAAAACCAGAGAAAAACTTGTGAAGGGAATGACGTAAAGGCAAAACTGGAAAAATACATAGGCATCTGCTTTTCATTAAGATGCTTTTGACACGTGCACGTTCCTTTTCAGCTCATTTTCTTATGCGTTCGAAGGTTCAACACCTTGGCCGTAAGGGAAAAAACATGAGCCCATAATCTGAAGGCAAACAGGCTGTAGCTCTCCTTAGTGCCGAAGTTTCGATAATACACACAGCCCAGAGTAAGATGAATAAATGAGGATATCTACATGGAAGCATGCATTGAGTGCGTTGCCGTCCTTGTAATCTGCACGGTCCCTCTCGGTTGTATGCCCTCTATGCACACCGCTTGTAATAGATTATGTCTACATTTTATTTCGTATTTTTGTGCATACGACTCCGCTTGCCTGAGAAAGCGAGAGGAGCGACGCGTCTTCTTGTAGCGGAAGCTCAGCGTCTCCCCAGCCAGAGTCTGAAAAGGAACCCAACATCAGCATTACCTCATCCTCGCTTTCAACACGGATTATTCATAACAATGATCAATACACTATCTCTATGCTGTAAACTCCTGCTGCACACATTCCTGGATCTGCTCATTCCATTTTGTGCTTCAGCAGGCATCCGCCTCACAACCCTTAAGCACAGCGAGAAAGACGGACCTGTTGTTCAATGACACCCTTCACGCGTGCGAAAGGAACCCTGAATCGCTCCAAACACCCCAGCATTTGAGACGTTGGGCACTAAACCTTACTGAAAATTTAAACCCGAACGAAAAGCTGTGGTATGGCGTTGCAGATGAGTGCGTGGATCCGCTCATGCGCACGTCGGCTTGCCAAGTAATGTCCACTCGCGAGTGCCGGCCAGGAGGACTGTCCCGAAAACAACTTTATCGCCTGCACCTCGCTCCACAGACTTGGGCTTTTCTGTTTTCGCAAACACGTGCGTGTGCAAGTACAGATGTGTCGTTGTACAGTGCACGCAGTTGCATGTCCTTATCAACTTGTGCATGCATCTACATATTCACCAAGGTATGCATGCAAGCTTGCATTCACACACATAGGTGTTCCTTACATGTGTACAGGTGTAGGCATTCACGAATGTCGGTACAAATATACACATATGTTATCACCTCAGCATGCATGTACCCTCGCAAAAATGCACAGGTACGTACACTGAACCCGCGGCAGGCTTGCGTGTGGCCACATGGGTTTTTCGATGCTTGTAAGGCCCTCACCCGCCTGCTTCCTGTGCAGCTTCTCTGTCTGGACAAGATCTCCCACTGTCACCTGCGGGTCAGCACCATCCTGGCAGTTTGCTACAGGTTTAAGTATGTCTGCTTGACGTATGCATTAGCGACAGTTGTGCTTCTACTGCTGTCGGGGCTACCTTGCCTTGTGCTGTGCAGAAACGCTACTCTTGAAGACGCAAAAGATTTCCTTAGGGTTGTAAGAGAGGCGAAAAGAAGGCCTTTCTTCGTGGGTGCCTTGAAGCCTTTGGAATGCACCCACGAAATCTCCTAATGTTTTCACCTCCTGCTGCACTTGCTGCTGTTCACGTTGCTGCTCTCCCTGCTCGCCGTGGTGCTGGCGTAGGTCTTGCAGCTGCTGCTGTTGTTGATGCTGCTCTTGCTGCATGTGACGCTGCTGACGGTGCGGTACAGATACCAGCTCGTATGGCTGCAGCTCGTGTGTGTTGCCATCGCAACTCTGCTGCTGCGGTGAAGCAGCCCTACGCCTCCCGACTTTGTAATGCTGTGGGGGGCTCTCATGGACCTCTGCGCGGCCTGTAGGCGACCCCATTTGCGGGTGAAGGAAGAGCAGCCACGAGGGCTCGGGCTTAGGGTGGCATGCCAAATGTTGCCGCCACTTGCGTGCAATACAAAACTTTTTCCGCGATTGCCTGAGTGGAAACAACGACGAACAGAAACACAAAAACTACCCGGCAGTTTTCCACCAAGCTCATGAGTGCTCCAACGATGGCCTGGGGTTCCATGTTTACTTAAGGCTTGGGTTTTTCAGGTTCATTACAGCCTCAGCCTTAGGGGGTTCTCTAGGTTTGCGACTGTAAGGCATAGGTAAAATTGAGGATCTTGGGCCTGATCGGGGAGCAGAATGTAGAGTTGAATTTCGCCTACTTAAACATCAGGCTTAATCCCTAACTAGTGAAGTGTTTAGAGTCTGCACAAGAGCCAAGGTCTAGGGCGTCGTATAGGGCAGGAGTTGCAGGCGTAGTAGACAAGGCCAGGGATGAGGGATTTATGAGTAAGTAAAGTCTCTAGATGTATTTATTTACCGCGTCGTTCGCTTCCACCGCAGCTGTAGGTCTCTATATGCTTCGAAGAGAGTCATGTCTTGCTGTGGCGCCGCCGGAGTCGTGATCCCAGGGGCGGCGCGCTGTGCCGCTGTTGCTGCAGCAGCAGCAGATGGATGGAGCGGGACCTTGGGAGGCAGCAAGCGCCGCTTCCTGTGTTTCCCAGCCATGATTTCCTGCAGCGCAAAAATGACACATATCAGCGGAAAAACTGTGAGCATACACCGATACTGGGGAGTGCCACGCACTTTAATACTCTACATAAGAATATGCATGTTGAATGCATAGTATATATAGTTCACTGAGTTCCTGGATAAGCACTCAACCAGTTGTGGAGAATGAGCATGAATACGGAAGTCATGAGATCTAAAGACAAGAGTGAAAATTTAGCAGTGGAGCTTGGCTTACGAGGCGGTGGCCAACAACCCTTCTCTGTGGGTGAAACGTCAAGGGGCGGCAAGCGCCAAAAAGAGAATTCGGCCCCGAACGCCGGAAGGGAGAGCATTCGTAGACAAAGTTCTGTGAGTATCCCCACGTAGAAGGGAGGAGCACTGACGGCGGAAAAGTGTGCCTCGCATTGGGCTGCTGCTGCTGCTGCTGCTGCTGCTGCTGTTGATGCGGTCGTTGAAGAGTTACGGCGAGAGAAAGTCGAGTTCTCAGCAAACCAGGAGGGCCGCCGCAAACCTCAGCGGCCCTCCTGACGATAAACATCTTCAAATGCTCCCTTCTGAGGGAATCGTGTGAATGGCGAAGTACAACTTGGGTAGAGGATTTCTTTGCTGGGCAGCCCGACAGAGGAGCGAAACAAGGGGTTTGGGCGTCAGCGAAAACCTCAGGAGAGTTTCAGCTGATAAAGGAAGAGGTAGAAGGATAATCGATAAACGTGTAGTACTTTCTCCTACGCTGCAGAGGGGCCACAAGGGCCCCCCTCCCCCCCAGAGCAAACGGTCCAAAGAAGTTGGCGTCACTGAACCGATAATGAAAGGGAAGCAAATTCTAAAATATCTCTCACAAAAAAGAAATCGGAAGGTTCAACAGATGCCTGGGAGGAAATCTGCCTTCCGCGGTGTTTCCTGTGCCTCGCTCGCTTGTCCGGTTCTCAGCATGGTGTCTTCAAACTGAAAGCACCAGAATTCCCCCTACTCTACGCATTTTTCACTTTTATGCAATACGAATACTTTTGGGTTCTATTGCTTGAATTGTTTGCAAACAGGGTAATCATTTCTACCTAATTTCACTCCGTGTATATCGCTTGTATGCGTCGATTTTGCTCGCCGCTAATTGTTGCGTGTAGTAGAGACGTAAGTAGAAATACACGAGCTTGATAGTCAGTCATCGATTATTATCTCCTTCCGTTTATTCACGTCATTATTCGGATGGAAATTTGAAACAACTGCGTAAAACCATGGCGAAACAGACACGGCAAAGCCACAATGCCAACAAATAACAGTAGATGACGATACGTCCACCTGCTGGCGCGTAGTTTTCCTGTTGCACCTTTCCCCCTACACATTTACTGACTTGGAAGTTCCTATGCTAGATGTGGCGACTGAGGGGCACCTCCAGGAGTACGCCTTTAGGAGTGAACAACCCAATGAAAGTCACCGACATCCCAGTAGTGTGCAAAACATAAAAATATCTTGGTTTTAGAATGACTAAGAGCTTGAGAAAGTGACTGTACCTAGTGGTTCGTCCGCTTGGATCTCTGGTGTGGTAATGCACTGAAAATTCTGTCACACACAGGAAGATTGGCGCCTCCAGCACGCTCTTCTACGGCCAGACACTGCAAGCTAAGGACAAGCCACCGCCTCGTTGCTGTGAAGTCGGCTCGCTTTTAACCTCTTGGCTGCTAAGAACATAGGCCGTCGTGAGAAGCGGAAGAAATCCAGGCTCAAGTGACGGGGCAAACAGTGTGCTCATGTACCGTTCGAGAAGCATCTTTTCGAGATGCTTTGCAGCATCCAGTTGCGAAGCAACAACGGGGTGATACCGGAAAATTAGACATAGCACTGCGCTGTTCACGCCCAAGCCTGCAGTAATTGCCGGGGGTACAAGGGTTGCAAGTAGATCCTCACAAGGAATTGCTTCGTGCATACGATCCCCAAAAACCCATTCGTGTTGCCGGTCGCCTGAGCATTTAACGTAATATATTTGGTTTTTATGGAGTCTCCTATCTGTTCCATGAGTGTTTAAGATCTAAGTATCCTCCAGTTTCAGGCGCTATAGTCTCTCCTGAACATTCCGGTTGGATGCAAGCACCTCATCCATGCATAAAGCCATCTATCCCACATTGATTGGGCCAAAGAAACCGTCGTTATCCTGCTCATTCATTTCGGCAAGTGCATTCACGAACCCAAGGGGCATATGCATGCAGTCTCCAGGATTCTTGGGGAAATAGGCTGTAGCGTTGTTGGCACGTCTGCCTAAAGCTGGCGCATGAACCTTCCCATGAACCGCCCCATGCCCTAGTTGACAAAATGTGCGCAGGCGGGAGTCTTCAGCACTGGTTTAGTGTGTTTTCTCAGCCTCCGAAGTATGCCTTTTTGCCCTTGTAGATGAGGATCTATTTCACCTTGAGTTGCAGCAAGGCCCGTTGCCAGTAATGGCTGGCCGTCTCATCTCCCTAATCTCCTGGCTCCTCATCCACTGCGCTCAGGAAGTCTGGTTACTGCGGAGGGAGGTCAGCTGCTTCAAGGAACTATTATCGTAGGTATAATGGATCTATAGGTCCACTGTTGCTCACACTAGTCCTCGGATAAGATTAACCACCAGCATTACAGCGCCACAGTGGCATCGGGCGGTGCAGAGAAGGCGGAATCTCATGCGCTGCACCAGTCAATGCTGCCCTACCTTCTGTCCGTGGGCGAGGAAGGCTCCGTAAACATAAGGGGAAATGACATATTAAGGTTCTGGCTTGATATCACTACTACTAGCCTCGGTGGCATGCACGTTGCGTGGAGGTGACACTTCCATGTTAACATCGACGGTGCCTATTGTTAAGATGAGCTTAGAAACCCTGTTTCCGATGTCCTGTCTTGTTATTAAAAAGTAAAAAAGTAAAAATAACAGAGAAGTGGCTTTGGTGTCCGTAAACCTCAGAAGCCAAAGCCTGCAGCTAGGTGCTAGATTGTTAAGCGCCATATTTCTTCATCGACGCAGCAGCACAGAGGTTAGTGGGCCTCAACTAGAGGCCGCTTCGTGTTAGGCTCAAATTCGGTGTCGTCCGCCTGCGACCAGCAACACAGGCAGCAAGTAGCAGCGAGCAGGCGTGGAATCAGTGAAAACATGCACAGGCGTGCCTGGTGATGCACAGCTCGTAAACAGGAGGTTTGCCGCATTGCCACTTGCAATCACCTCTAGCTTAGCCTTCTTGCTTGCAGCGAAGTCAGTCAACGTCGGGACCTGCGCGGTGCGAATAATCGTAAGGATCACTCGTCTTAATGGCTTGCGCACTTGCATAGTTATTAATGTTATCCAGCAGGTGCAACTGTGCCAGCAGCAACTGTGTCAGCAGCAACATCAGTAGCGAGTGCAGCAGCAGCAGTAGCAGCAGCAGCAGGCAGCATACTGCGGCTTTGAGCTGCTGGTGCAGCAGAAGAGAGAAGCTGTGTGAGTCCAGGGCCTCTACCCGCAGCGCTGTATAGCGCATGCGTTGCTCTCCATTGTAATTATCGAATTCCGCCTTTACTGTAACTCTGAAGAAGCTCTATAGGAAGCAAGCAAACAAATCACACCCATAAACACCCCAAATGAACCTTTCACTGCTGGCTACCAGCACGCCATGCAGCTACCAAACCCCTTCATCAGCCGTTTGCAAGGAACCTAATATTATTGAGTGAAGGGGCGCTGCATTTCGTCCGACTTTGAGAATGGAGTGCCAGTCAAAGAACTCCTCTTTCTTCTCCGTATCCCAACATCGTACTTCAGAGGCGGGAAGCCCTAGCAAGGACTGTCCTGAGTAGCACAAGCAGCAATAGCAGCGGCGACACCAGCAATAGCCTGAGGCAGCAATAGATGTGAATGCAGAAGAGAATTCTGGGCTGAACTGCAGCCAATTCTAGCTACTCGGATACATGCTCGGTGCCCTACGGAGTAGCAAAAACACAAAGGAAGCGGCTCAGCAGATGATACCCATATCAGCGAAGCATCTGCAGCTTATAGAGCCTGTGCTATCGATGAAAGACGCAAGCAGCATATATCGCCAGTCAGGTGCTACCTGCAGCAAATACAAACAAGTGCAGCTGCAGTCCCCTCACTACTCACCTGCTGCGTAGCGGAGAATGCCCGCCTACATGCTCTGCTGTTATCGACGGGAGATAGACTGAAGAGATTGACGCTGTAACTTAACAAATGTGGAGTGACGTTGGCTTACGTGGTTTGTATTACAGGGATAACACGAATATTCATTGCCTGAATCTGCGTGCAGCTTCTTCCTGCATGAGGGACAGGCAGCATATGTGTAGATATCCTGCTGCTGCTGCCCTTGCTGCTGCTGCTGCCGCGGCTTCCAATACACACGGCGGACTTGAGCCACAAAAGCGTAAATCCCAGGCTGCAACAGAGGCAGTGCGCACCATAACAATGCAGCGGCAGTTCATCCCCACTCTATGTAAACCCTAAACATTGCAACTTGGCAGCGACATGCAAAAGACCTGTTTTGCACTATCCCGCAAACCGCTTACTTCATTCTTGTCCTTGATTTCTTTGATGCCCATTTCCTGCACGGGCTTGCGCTCGTTGGCCGTCCCTTCACCCAAAGGCCCCCCACGAGACATACTGAGGAAGGAAAGGCTGCTACCCGTCTGCAGATTCGAAATACAACAAGCAAATCATCGCAGAGGTTCATAAGTCTTACACCCGCACTCCTGATATTACAAGCTCCACTAAAAGCTCGCAGTAGTTATTGTGCTGCACGTACTGCGGTTGCCACGGTTACTACTAACCCCAAACTGCTACAGATGTGCCCTACTGGTGCTACTGCTAGTCACATCCAAGCACTTGCGAAGACGGAAAAACCGGGGAACGTCTCCTTATTAGAGCTAATCAGGGTTACGTGCTGGCCTTACAGTGATGTACCACTGCAGCATTTCTGCTGCAGTAACTTCTTCCTCAGCAGACAGAAGGCCTGCTCCTGCCTTCAGTATCTGTGATGACTTTGTCGTGCTGGCACTCCTGGCCCCTCTCCAGTCACGGATGTTGAGGGCCGTGATACCATAAACCTGAGGAATGGCTGCTGTCTCTGTTATACAGTCAACCTGTGCATTCAACGCAGTGCCCCAGAAATTGCTATGCTGTGCTGAGCAGTTGTGCATACACATTCACAACTTCGGAACTTAAAGAGAGGGCAGCCAGAAAAATGATGATACTATACAACAGATCCGAATGGCTCCCAGCTGTTGACGAATTCAAAGCCGTTAAGAACACAAGTTCACTGGTTGCCAGGGCGAACTATCACCAGCCTTCGGCCTCAAACATAAACGAGAAAATCTCAGGGAGCGCAAGTGTATTGTTCAGCAGCGCGGTCCACACTGATACATACGGAGAGAAGTGCAGGTATAATCTAATCTATGCAGGCACTACAATGTATGGAGAGCCACGTGTACAGAAGCCTGTGGGTGCCGAGGAGAAATTTTGCGGAGACTCAACAGAATAAATAAGTCAAAGTACTGATATCTCACTTGCTCTCCCCACAGGCTTATCTCCATTTCCATTTGGGATTTGTCCCGGACTTTCAACACACGGCGCTTGAGTTCTTCGCCGCTGCTCCTTGCGGTGACAGAAGATATCGGCTGTATCAGCTCCACATACAGCACACACTGCTGGGGCTCACCAAAAGGATTTAAAATTTCGTGGCAATGCACTGCATCGATGCACTTCCAGACGGAGACGATGCGCTGGGAAGGAAGAGTATCACTTGCAAATCTGCTACAGTATCACTCAGCAGTGCAGGCATCGCGTGACTCACCTGAACCTCAACAACGACGGCCAACACGTCAGTAGGAAACGGGCACTCTCGAGTCGAGTTAAAGATACCCCGAAGAGGCATCGAGCACAAGCTGCGCACCCCAAACCCTCTGTACACGAACCCGAACATATGCGCCTTAAGCCCCCCTCGGTGGCCAGACGGCTGATGCGTGACGGTTCATATCTGGTCGTGTCACAGGATATAGGGGAATTTAATGTCCTCATGCAATTCATGTGCCTTCCAATATTAAAGTGGAATCTTAGTTCGAGCCCTTGCCTTCTTTTGGCGTGGATAGACCCGTCGTCCTCTGCTGGCTTGATGTCTGCTTCCGCTGAGAAGGAGAGTTCATAGTTGTTACTGAGAGTCGAAAAGCGTTTGTTCGCCACATTGACTCTTCCGCGCGAGAAGCAATACACCTGCAGGTCGGAACAGCAATGCACACCTGCAGCGCGTGGTGTTGCCACTCTATCGTCTACCCGTTTAGCGGTGCAGCAGCTGTAGGCGTTGATACTGAAGCGCAGTTCACGAGGTGTAAAGACCAACAAAACTTCTCCATGGCGGACTTTGCCTTTCTCGAGAGCCCCATGCCATTTCTCAGCGGCGTCGCCCCAGAACTTGGCTCGGATTAGATCACCCTGCACCAAAAGAGTGCGGGACCATAGTATATTCAGAGATTGCATCGTGCTGACCAGAGACTGCATCGCGCTGAGTCGAGCATAATGAGTCGAGGAACGGACCATTTACAAGGGAATTGATGCGAATGGCTGCTGCTCTGAAGCATGTAGTGAAGGCCAGCTGCAAAGGTAAAAGCAAGCTTACTGCAGAGTCCGTGACGTCAACGTGGAAGAATTTGCTGTTGTTTTTTGTCGTCTGCAACGGGCTCTTGTCCACCACCCGTGCTTTGATTTGCCAACGGTGTACATACGGATTAAGGGAACTAATGCTCAAAAATCTCCTGAATGCACAACGAAGGTGTTTGTGAAGTAGTCACTCCTCCAACTTGTGCGCCGATATAGGACAAGCGCAGCGCTACGCAGAACCAACTAATCCCTTTCTCACTCGCACGGGGGGCCACCGGAGTCCAGCATTTTCGCAGCAAATATGAGTTAACGCTATTCGTTGAAACGTAATGCTCCTCGTCGTCTGCCTTGCACGGAATGCGCGAAGAAGAGAAACTCCCAAGGAACGCACTGCACTGACGCATTCAATGTGCAAGTGGAAGAGTAGAGGCACGGCCTAACTGCTGCACTGCATTTAAAGGCCCGCCTTCACTGCAACCAGGGGGAAATGACCACACACACGAGCAGGAAGTCACTTGGTAGCAGGAGTTCAAACGATTCTCTCTCCAGTGGAGTTGTGCCACGCCACCATTAATTACACACGACGCAGAATATCCCAGATGTAGATCCAAGCTAAACCCCAGCACCAGAAGTGAAAATTAATCTACTATAAAAGACAAAACGGGATCTGTTGCAAAGCAGTCCGAATGGTGGCAGCCAACACCACCCCAACCAACCACCTTTAACACAGCTCCCCTGACAGCAGTGGGGTAAACTGTAGTGCACAGGCACTACAATGTGGCTCTAGTGTAATCTCTAGTATCTCATTGACCATAAAGAGAATGATTAGGACATTAGAAACTAAGAAAGGGAATTAATGCTGCTAAAAGTTCTGACATTGGAGCACCGTAGGTGGAGCCATCGTTTAGTAGGGTTACCCCGCCACCTGGCACTATCGACAGTGTAACGCAATACCTTGTCACTACATAGACACCAGGGAGGCCACTTTAGAGATCTTGTTAAAAAAGAAGTAGAATTCTTACTATATAGGAGTATTATGTCTATAAATATGACTTTGGTGGATGGAAGTTACAGGTCAGGCTCCTGACCGGGTCGTCACCGTTAATACACCCCCCGTCTTCCCATAGGTTGGGCGCTGACACCCAGCCATGACCGGGGTCAATTCAGAACACAGTTCTTGACTCTAAGAAGTGACCCCTTTGTTAACAAATGTAATCTAACATGATTGGAACTTGCAGCATAGACTTCGGAGAATTTGGATAGTCAGAGGTAATTCTTAGGTAGCCTGGCAGGACGAGATGATAATTAGGCACAGCTTGGGACGGCTGCGCACTACATCTGTTTCAACCCAGCGACCTCTCCTCTACAGTGGAATGTATAATAAGAATCAGCCGCACCACAATTAAAAGGCCAAGCAGCAGAAGACATATCGTGATTGTGCCAATATATGCGAGCAAACAGTGTGGGAAGGACAATGGGGTCCAACGCCGGCGCGAGAATTCCACTGCGGACTTCATTGGATGATCACCTGGGGGTGTCAAACCCTCCGAGGGATTATCTTAGGACCGTATGAGGATGGTAGGAATATTTTGTGCTTCCTTCGTCATATAGAATTGGTGTTTTTCGAGACCGGGATATCCACGGAAAACCGGAGACAAGAACAGCGCACATATTTGACCGGAGAAGCACTAAATTGGTGGTTCTGCCTATGGGCTACACGGGAAACCGTCAGCAGCTGGGAAGCTCTCAAATGCTCTATGCTAACTAGATTCAGCGGGGTCCGACGAGACAAAATAGTCTCACGATTATCTGAAGTCAGATGGAAGAGCAGTGTAGCAAACTATGCTGCCGAGTTTTCATCAGTACTTTGTAAGGGAGGACCCTTACCGCAGGAGCAGCTAGTGAACAGTTTTTAGCAAACCTGCCAGATGACATTGTGCTGAGAATGACAAATGAGGGCCATGTCAAATTCACAACTTGGGAAGAAACCGCTGCAGCGTTGGAAAGTTGTAGGATCTAGAGACGAGACATTGAAACAACTAAGACGAACCAGGCAATATTTGCAGGAAACCCGTCGGCATATTCGAGGGGGGTCCCCTAGGGAACCACGAAATAGCAAAAGAGGAAACCTACCAGACTGGCTAATATCTAGGGAAAATGTTTGTTTCGAGTGCAGGGGCAGGGGTCATGTAGCCTCGCAATGCCCCTCTCGTCAGGAGGCTTTGCGTCGTACAGAGGAAATGTGCCGCAAATGTGGGGGCCCCAAGGACTATGAGAACTGCGTCAGCAAAGAGGCTCGAAGAGACACAACCACGTACTAACCTCAAGGACCGGGGACATCGTAGCAAAATATCCTGCTTTGCTTCTCCTTCTGTGTGTCCTTGCCTTGTATCATCGCTCGGGTTCCCGTTAGGTGTAGCATACTTTGTGAACAAATGAAGGGGGAAGAAACGTGTGGTCTGTCTCTATCTATCTTTATCAGTCTCAAAATTGCATGTTTATTTCGCTTTGGGTTAGCGCTGTTCAGTGGGGAACGAATAATTGTAGTGTAGTGCTGTTCATATGGAGGAGTAGCGCGAAGCGTAGTGTATTACGGGACCTGGATCTTACCCGAGGGCTATTAATCACCAAGAAATCCAAAATACGCCACAAGATAGTTCCCCAAAGGCATCTGACCTCCGTTCCCATTATTCAGGCTTGCTGAAGTTAGTGTCTGAAGCCCTGGAGCTGAGGGAGTTGGTTGCTGTGAGTTGCAGCGGACCTTGCTGCAATACTAGGCGCAAGATAGCCCAATATACAAGGACAAACAATTATTCCTGTCGGCATGTTCAGACACTGTTGGCAGTTGTTGTGGCCGTGTAAGGGTTGATGCCCCCCCTCAGGTTGCTGTGTTGGCTTGTAAATCAGCCACCTGGCTTGAAGGCTTGGGATACCTTCGCCTGATTTTCCTGTGCCAACAACGAAGAGAATTCGCCACAACCTCTGTGAACCGACAGGCTAACAACGGTTTCGTCGGAGCAATCATTGAGGCATGGAAAGCCTTTTAAAGGGATGCCGTGTTGGAGTTTTACCAGAAGGTAAAATAGCACCTACATCACCTACGGTGCTATGCAACTTCCACTCAAGAAGTTTCCATTCGAATGGGCTCAAGAGGGTTCCTTTTCCTGCAAAAAAACTAGTTTCTGGGGGTTTCGAACCTCGATTGCTGGTGCCGAACCAGATCTGGAGGCTATTTGGATGTGATTGCTGTCCTGGGACATTCTCACAGAGGTCGTACTTTTCGTACTACAGCAAGTTCATTCTTATTTTCGTCTCCATCCGTATCGCTCTAACCGTTCTCCGAGAGATTTTGCCGTCCGGAGCGCTTGCGCACCCTGATTTCGACACGCGTTGCTCCCTAATGATTATTGCCAGTGACATTGCATTTGCGGTGATAGTTTACCAGCACGCCAAAAATCCGAGAGCACAACAAATCACAGCCTGCCACCTATACTGGTTTGTGGGGAGATAACGGAAGTACCCAATACTCCAGTAAGAGCTGTAAGTGATCTGGTGGGAAGTAGAAAACATCGGCGTTATGTATATGGCAGGCATTGCATTGTTCAATCCAATCATCGGTTTCTGATTCACCTGATGAAGACGTTTCAAGATTGCAATGATGCGAGAGTTGTTCGGTGGCCTTTTCAGCTCACGCAGTACTATTTCACCGTCATGTATGTCAAGCGAATCGCTTACGATCTCGCTGACGCACTCTCCCGAACCTTATAGGTCAGACACTGTCCTTTACACTTATATGTAATGACTCTGACTTCCTTTCACAATTGCCTTCTTCCTGCTACATAAAAACTCATACTATTCCATTTATCGTGAAATTGAACAATGTGCAACGGATGGAGCAGAGCAGCACCGGTGGCGAGCCCTGTGGCGCCAGACGAACCAGAGACTGCTCTCATTGCACATTCCAGCTGCACGTCGTGCCGAAGGTTAATGCAAAAAGAACGATAATACTCTAGCCTCACTGGGTAGCCAACTCAACAATGGAGCGAGGGGCAAGGTTCCGGCGGCCTATGGGGTGCCTTCCATTTGAAGAATACTTTCTCACGTGAAAGATATTTCAGCAGCAAAAGCCAAATAGCACTATCAAAAACAATTTGCTACAGGGTTTTCTGGTTTGCAAACGTCATTGGACGGATATTTCGATGAGTTTCTTAGTGGGCTTCAGTCGGGAGGAGCACCCACTGCATCGATGCCGTAGTGCATGGGCTCAGCGTCCCGTTTCATTCGTTGTTCAAGCCTCGATGCAGGAGAGGAAGTGGTTTAACTACTCATTAATCACGCCTAAAAGCTTCCTTGTTTCCGACACAGCATCATCACTGCCAGGGATAAATACGGTAGCGCCTTGAGGGGCGAATTCATGAAATGGCTTACCACTAACATGCCAGTCCAAGCCATGCTGAGGCAGATGGTAAAACGAAACGCACCAATAGCAGGCTGATTCAGTATTTGAGACTCTATATCCAGCAGAATACCTCAGAATGGCTTGACGTCTTCCCCTTAGTGGAATGAGCTTATAATATAACAGTGCAGCCTTCCCCTGGTAAAACATTCATGGCCCACGCTGAGTCACCGTTGGCTGAGCCAGTTACATTTGGCTGTCCGAAGCTAGCCGCGTATATGCGCAGCGTCAAACTGCCACACACTACTCGTACTACTCTTAACAATGCTGGAATGCATTAGTAAAGTGCAGGGCCAGCGAACGACATTCAGCAGTTAATTTCCACTTAGGTCACTTCGTTGCCGGTCATAATATCTGAAGCGCGCTGGACGGCAACTTGCCGAAGTAGTTCGCTGTCCGTTGGGTCGGGTACCTCGCTGTACGTTCTACGGTCAGTGCACTGGCCAGCATCGTAGGTTTACGCTCAACCTAGAGGTCTTATCAGACGGTAAGTGTTGGTATTTTAAAATGGTTTGGAGAACCAACGATCATCCCCGAACTCTCCCTGCAACAAGTCAGCAACATCGTGATGAGACGGTGCAACTGGAGACTGGCGGAGGCGCAAACCCAGAAATCAACGCCAGCTGTATCGCGACGGAGTTTGAGAATCCGGAAGCGTTATTCTGAACATCCTCTCCTCCAGCAGGTCTTCGGCAGTCCCAGAAAACAATTGGTTGGCTAGATGCTGGAGGCGATGTTCCAAGGACACAAAGTGAGCGCAGAGCCAAAAGCAGCCGACGGTTACCTGGTCTGTTATGCAGCAGCAAGGAATTAGAAGCCAACACGCCTACCTTCTAGGTTGAGCCGGGAACGCGAAGAACTAGGGAGATGGAAAGGCCGGATGCAGTATATCCTTTTCGATGTTGACACGTCTGTCTGTTGACGTGTGGAACTTTGCGAATAAACTCTTAAGCGCGGCCCTAGTACACAAACAGTACGCAAGGAAAATTGACAACGGCCTACCTAGCATGTGTACATACAACAAAGAACGCTTGCTTGTGTTTGTCTGTGGGGTTCTGCTGCACCTTCAGTTAGAGCAAGGTGCCTTGCAAGTCAAACCACGCACCTTCGCCTTCCTCAGCTTCAGGGGTTGAACACCTGATTTTAGGAAGCCTGAATATTAGGTAGGGAAGTCAGCAGCTTTCAGGGAACTCCCCGCTTTCAAGTCTTACAACTCACGGCAGTCTATCGGGTAGGACCCCCGCTCCGCGCTCCGCGTTAGGCTGGAGAGTAAGTCAGTTGCTCCTTCGGAATTCGCGCTCTTTAATTGCTAGGGTGTATTGCATCTCCAATGGTCTCGAGCTAAGTGTGGTGCCCCTCCTCGCATTTGACATCATTGCATGCACGAGGGGCAAAAGGTAGATGTAGTGCACAGTCCCTGGCGGCCTATTTTACAGAAAAAGCACAATATAAAGAATAGCTAGAGCTTAGTGAAGATCGTTTAGACAACTGTTGTGGCCAATTGGGCTACGAGTGCGCACAACCCTTAGGGTTTGGGGCTGGCTGGCCCGCGAAGACTCGGCCGATAGACAGACAGGCGCGCGGCAGCTCCCACCCCATGACGAAGGTGGACTCACATGGCGGAACTGGATTTTCGGTTCAAGTCTGTTATTTGGTAAGTTTAGGATATTTTAGAGGGATTTATCTGAGTGTGGCGACAGATATTTAGTGTGCACCTAAGTAGTGCAATGTAAAGTATCACGTAGTAAGCCGTGGGCGCGTGCTGTTCACTACACGATATGCCAAACCAACCCTAGCGCAGATTGGTGTACTCTGCCGTGAAGGCACTCCCCGACATAAAAGGGACAGCGGTTTTGAAGGTAATTTCCCAAAAAAACTTTTTTAACGATTCAGCATGCCTCCGCTGAATGATCAGTATCTCCCCTCAAGCGGGGAGGCCGCCATTTGCTCGGTGGCTCGCCGCAGTGGAATGGGAACGGCATCCGCAACCAGAGGCTGCTGTGTTCCCGCAGAAATAATTGTTAAACACTTCATCTGCTTTTGGTGACCGCCCAACCGAGCCTCTACATGCGGATGATATTGAAAAGATCTGGGCTTCTCTGGAGGTGTACACTTATCTTCAAACTGCACTGGAAGAATTAAGTTTGCAATTGCCATCTTCTTTACTATAAGGCGAGGCATGCTTATCTTGGGTCGGCCTACCACCTTTCCGAGACCAGCCGGAGTGTGGGAGCTTGCTGGCGTGCACGGCGAAGTAGGTTCATTCGCAGGACGGCCGGCGAGAATGCTGTGAAATAACTAGGTAAACTTCTACGACAGAAGCTACCAGTCGAGCCGTAAACCGCGAAATATTAGTTGTGGGTAAAGTGGAACCAAACAGTGGATTCAGGGCTTCTATATCGGCGGTCCATACTGTCGACAGGCTGTCAGCGGTTAACTGCGCTGCAGGGAGGGAAATTGGGTGTTACGTAGGGTGGAGCTTGTCTGAATTATGGAGGGCTTACTTATTAGAGCAAAGGCGTTAGACAGCTCTCATCTCTAGGCAATACAGCATGACAGCATCCGTCTGCATGGCCGAATATCTGAACTGCTGTTGACCAGACCTCATCTCCAGAGAAGGAAATATTAGCTATGTTGGAGTTTATCAATCAAAGAAAGGAGCATGAAGAACTAGTTGCAGATACTATTCGCTTATAACTCTTCTGCTCAACAGGTTGTGAGTGTGCAAGGGCAGTCCCGACATTGTAAGCCCAAACAGCCGAGCAATAAATTGCACAACGGAATTGATTCACAGAGGAGGGCTAAACGGCTTCGGCAAGTCGCTCGGGACAAAGACCCTAGGTGGAGCCCACATCTGTCTTGACGCAGGATAACACTTAAATTCTCTCCACCGCTGGTTGAATTGTTTCGTAACTGGCTCTGGTGTTGTTGGAGAGCGGGCAGCGCGATGCTCGGCATCAGAGGTTGAAATATGTGGGGCTTCGATGCACTTGTAGCATTTGATAGCCAACTGCAAAAGAATGGGTGGAGATGCAAACGCACAAAATATGCTAACTCAGATGACTACCTGATGCACAGTCTGTGGATCTATCGATATATGTGCATCGAGCCTCCATACGCTACATCTTACCTTATGCCTCAATTCCTGCTCAGCGCACTGACGCCTACGAGCATCATTCTCAATTCTATGCTGTTCTTCCGCCTTTTGATCTGGTTTGAGAGACCTAAGATTGTCTACTTTCTTCCTACGGCAGCTGTAGCTGCACAGCATGAGGCGGCGTTCGTGCTCTACAAAGTCTTGCCGGTATTGCGCGGCGGTTGCCACTAGTGGCTTGGACTTTTCCAGCCTCTCAAGCAACTTCTGAAGTAACCCACAAGCGTATTTCCTGGTTTCAGTGCTGTCATGAATTGCAGTGAGCAGCTGGAGTATCAGCCCTAAGGCATCCAGCTTCATATCAGCACATTGCGTATGGCATTGCTGTTATTGCGCTGCCTTCTGCAAATTTCATGGCAGGAATTCGAGGGCCGAACAAATCATTCTCCCATCACAGGGCTTGAGGGTTGGCATGCCAGAATCTATCGACTATCATTGCACTATTATAGGGGAGCATCTACAGTAAATCTTATACCTTACTTGATTTTCTTTGACTATTTTCCGATGTTCTCTCCTTCTCAAAGCAATATTAAGACTGCGGGATGCAACTGGCTGTGGAGGCCGACGGCACGGACGGTTCATTGTAGCAGCGATTGTTGTCAGCATCTTGAAGTTTTCATGCGCCTGCATCTTTTCTTTTGAGCGTTGCTGGTAAGACTTTCTAGGCCTTTTCTGCTGTTGTTCTGTATTGCCCATAAAAGGCTTCGTATTGTCTACGCTCGCCACAACAGCCTTCAAGCGTTCTACATGCAAGCGATGCTCGAGCTTCCTAGCACGAGCCCCCACGGCAGGGTTGCCGTGTGTACAGTCCGTACGGAGGTTTGGGCAGTGCATGTTCTTCACCGAACGTAAAGCGGCCTTCAGAAGGACCGTCACGTCCTCAAAACAAGAGACTACAGGTAGGCCCAGATTGTCCTGCCTGCGTCAATCTGCTTGCGCTTGTAAGGTTTTATATTATATTTTAACAATATTTAATAGTATTAAACCCCTTTCCCAATTTCCACGTTCACCCTGGTGTTCCAGTGGAAGCTGCAGTTCAGCCAGCAGGGCAAAGGGAGACGCTAGAGCTCTGCTCAAGTACAGCAGTTTATTGTCCTCATTGTAAGGTATAGTTGGACTTGGGCTATCAAATTAGGAACTTCGGGAATGGGGTGCTTTGGGAAGAAGGGACTCGACGTTGAGTCTGGCATGTACTATGTGTTCGGGGCTTTGGGGCTTGATGAGTCATTTTTGGGGCTTGGGGCTTCAGGGCTGGAACCCTGTGGGAAGACTCAGGGTTTCATCCACGCCAAGCGATCTGACACAGATTATACACCCTAGGTTGTCCCAACCTTATCACCTTTGCATCTTCCCAATTCGTCTTTTACATACACAGTCGGCATTGGCTTATCTCGCCATTTCGAGGAGTACCTAGCCTGTAACAGGACTTCTTCAACTTCTCCAATGGCTATGAGCTCTATGAGCTCCAAAGGCTCAAATTACTGACCATAATACTTCGTGTACAATGGCCTGACGTCCGTTCCAGTCTCCACCCACCGTTCTAGCGAAAGTCTTGGGCTATTGCCTACGGTCAACGGCAGCTGTTGTAGACTCAAGGCACGTTACATGACAGTTTCATGAATTGGACTTCATATTTGCTTCTGTATCCAGGAGTCTTGATCACAGAGATGCATGACCCATTTGCAAATCCAACTCTCACAACAATAGTAAGCGCAAACATACCCAAGCCCCTTTTGGCTCCGCAAATATGGTAGTCAAATAGTGAGCCTTTCCTTGGGTTCTAGTTGTTCTAACGCGTAGAAATATGAGGACGTCCAGCCAAATCTTACTGAGCCTACATCATGGGACACAACCTGTCTTGGGGCAGCGCAGCTCCCGTAGCCCGACTAGATACCTGGAAGCCCCGCCATCTCCTAACCTTGACTGTCTGCAAGGCAGTCGCTGCCTTGGGACCATAATTTCCTTTTCAAAAATTGAGGCCCTTTTGTAGTGCCCGTGCACTACAATACATCTTCCCGGTCTTCTGAGGGCCTATTCCCTTGTTGCTGTCAGTTTCTGTCAGTTTCTGAGCCTCTGCTTCTCCTCGCACTCTAGGTGGGTCTGTCAATTACAGCCCCAACATCCATACGTTCAATATTCGCATTTGACTCAAACCCACTTAGTTGCTTTGCTTTGGTAGGGCTCAGGATGTGGGGCGTTCCCTCTGCACGATGCGTATATCTTCCCGATATCGGCGAGGTCAACACCTTTACCTCTTAGGTCCCTCTACGGCCCGACCGGTGACAGGTCAATTTTCTCCGGTGGCAAGTACCTTAGTGAACCGTGAACCTAGAGCTGAATCCGCCGCTGGACGTCTTTTTTCATCACGAAACGGCCTGTTTCAAAATAGTGCTCGATCGCTGGCTCTTCGTGCATAATGTGGCTTTCCGTGCATAACCCTCTTCACCACCACAACCACAACTTTGCCGAAGCCTCGTCTCGTGCCGGCTTGGCGACACACCATCGTAGCGCATGCGGGAAGCCTCTCACACGCAGGATGTGAGCCGGGGAGAGAGAGTGGAACCGGCGGTCCTTCTGTGCAGGTTATGTTCTCTGCTCTCAACTTCACCTTCGACCTGTGTGACCCATGTTTATGCTACCAACTGTAATAAGCGTTCTCCAACTCATCCAAAGCCTACTGCGAGCTGACGTGGAGCCAGATACTTAAGATAGGACCTCCGGAAGAGCAGTTGCCCTTCATCTTCGCCTCCAGGCGTCTTCGTCGCAACGGTCCAAGAGCCTGGGCTTGCATGGGGGAAGATAAGTTGCCAAGAGTTGAGACGTATCCTGCCCCAGTCGGTGCAGCTAGGCCTCCCCCCACAGGATCATGACCAAGTATTCCTTACGGCATTGGCCAACGCTGTAGGGAATTATATTCGATCTGTTGAAGAGTACAGATTCTCTACATGCGTGCAGCCTACTTACTAGGGCCGTGAGTGCTCGTCTGCTGCTGGCAGAGTGTCCTACACCTTGACCGTATTCACGAACGCTTCAGGGAATCGTTGAAAAGTTATGTTTGGGTGCAGCTTGCTACTAAGAGCGAGTACCAATCCATGTACTAGCTTCAGACAGGCTTCCTAAGGCCGGACAGACTACGCGACTTTTAGTGGAGTTTGTTGCTTGACTCTACGTCATGCCCTCCAAAAAAAGATTCGAACACGCGTTGCCAAGAAATGACTCTTTTCCATATAGACTCGGAGTCTATATAGTTAATGCTCCATAACTGCTCCCGTTGAAGCCAAGGAGAGCGAAGAATTCACCAGCCAGTGAAAGAATATCTAAGATGTAACGCCCGTCGTCCAAGTTCGCAGGCGGCAAGTATGAGAAGTGTTTATTGAGCCAAAATAACGATGAGAGCTCATTTACGCAGCTGGTCTCCCTCCACACTCTCCAAGCGTCCATATCTAAGCGCTTTATGCACCTGGTGCCGCGGGAGAGGAGGCAGCCCGCCAGAAGTTGCAGCGCACCTTAGTGCAACGCAGGATGCAAAGCAGCTCCACATAAACGCAACAACAAGCTTTCTTGCCTACATACATGAACACTGTAGACAGCTGTTGAAGCTTCATTACGCTCCATTTGTCTACTAGAGCCAGGGAACGGGTTCGTACGCCAACATCAAACATCCTCGCCAGCATCGGACAGACTAAGCAGCACAAGTCCGCTGAAACGGTGCCCTACAACATCTGATGCTGCGTTCCCAGAAAATTCTAACTATGGCTAGTAGGAGTGATAAAGTCAACGGAGAAGCTATTAGGCGCTGACGTATTACGATAAATGAAGCTGGTGCATACACGAGCTCTCCAGGTGTGTAGTGCCCGCCCTTATCCTCCAGTAATAGCTAATAGGGTATGCAAAAGCGGAACTCCAAAGGGGATCGACTATGAGGGAAAAGTGAATAGAAACAACTGAAATCAGCCACGCATCAGGTTTTGTTCTCCAATACGCGGGTGCGACGGGACAGATTATGTTGCCCTGCCCCACCAATTGTGTTCTACACCACCTCCCTCTGCTTTGCCCCCTGACATTCAGAAGACCCTCAGTCTTGCATCGTACTAGCAGGACTTCCCGGTTTCTGCCTCATCGCCGCCCCTTTTTAGCGGCTTGGCTTTAAAGAGATAAATGATTCATTTGGACAATGAATGAGGATTTAGCCGCCAGAAGCCTTATACACCGGGCGTCATCACTACTGGCCCCGACTGTGTAGTGCGCCAGGCATTACAATGGATTTCCCATTGACACTCTAGCGGGCTCTCCCGTGAAAAGAACAGAGCTAGTATTACACTATATTGTATGTCAGATCACGTATGCAGGAAATAAGTCCAACTGGCGATGATTGCTCAGCAACATATCAGGGTCTTGGGGCTGACTCCGTAGCCGAGACACTGACCCCTATAGAGTGCCGGGGGAGACGGATCATTTCTTCTCCCTTTTGGGGATTAACATTATCTGTGGGATATCCCTTGGCAGAAGTACACACAGGACTGCACGTAGTGGCAGATGAAACTCGCCAGCGCAATACAGACTGATTTCGAGAAGAGTTCCTTCTGACTAAGCGACAAATGTCAGTGGCCTAGCAGTTGGGGTGACGACACATGGCAGTGACCCAGCACTTCGGGGGAGGTTTTTTCAGCAAGCCACCAATTCCAAACCACATCAAGTAAAAGCCTGATTCTCACATCTTCTCACAGAGAGGAAGAGGAATTGTCGAGTACGCGAGAAACATTTCCAAGCGGCTTAGCAGGGAAAAGGGGAATATTAGCGCTGCTTATGTGCCAGGTACCTCTCCTCCCATACGGATGTACCCCTGCCATACATAGCGAACGACGGAAACTATCAGAGTGTTGGCGGACTCACGCAGTAAGGTGGTTAACTTCCGCCCTACGACAAGGACATTTACTACCGTTGACCCCGTGGAGCTTGTCGATCAGAGGGCTGTTCTTTACTATCGCTTCGCTGATGCTCCATTAAAGGCCAAGTTTACTTTCTCCTCCATTCCAGAAAATACACCACAAGTAGTGGTAGTGTGGAAGAACACAGGGATGACAGAAGTGGGGTTCGAACCCACGCCCTTCCGGACTGCGGCCTTAACGCAGCGCCTTAGACCACTCGGCCATTCTGCCGCTATCCAGCCGAAAGACGAACGGAGCGTTCAGCCCAGTACTTCTGTATACTCACCATGTCACGCTTTCACTACTATGATCGAGAAGTCCTCTTGTATTTGTGTTCTTTTCGAATCAGAAATTCAAGCTCACTCCAGCCCCTTGTAGTATCACCAGCATCTTTTCTTTTGTGTACTTGCTAGAAGTGGTGGAACCGACGACTACTAACACCAAGAAATGAGTGTCGGGAGAGGAAGCTGCCGAGTCAACAACTTGTTGCCGTTAACACCTCAAACTGACGAACAAAACGAACAACGAAAGGCAAGCAGATGACAGAAGTGTGGTTCGAACCCACGCCCTTTCGGACTGCGGCCTTAACGCAGCGCCTTAGACCGCTCGCCCATTCTGCCGCTCTCCGCGGGCAAGATGAGTGCAGTTGCTAGCACGGTTTCCCTTTAGAGTCACCAGGTCATGCTTTCATTGCTATTAAATAAGCACAATCAATGTGCCTGTAGAGTCACTCAGTAAGATGGCCAACTGCTGCCCTAGCAGGAGGCCAGTGGCAACCGCTGACTTTTTGGAGCTTGTCGCTGAGGGCACTATTCTTTACCGCGGCTTCCCTGAAGTACTAATGTCTGATCACGACCCTAGGTTGCAGTTTGGCCTGAGCGGTAGCAGTTATATCCAACAACAGCAAGCCCCCGCAGATATTGCATTGTGTGTGCACCCTAAACCTATTAGGTATATGGTATACCAACATAGGCTTTCAACTGTATCTGGGCATACAGCCATGAAGGCTTGTTATGGGGGGATGCCTTGCATGATGAATTGCAGCAAGGTGCATTGTAGCTCATGACAGGTTCAGGCGATTGAGCAACTGGGCCCAGGGCACGTGTAGACTGGACAGCTGTTTCAGCTGCTTGTAAGGAGCTCTTGCTTACTAATTTTGGCTAGACTGCCGATCTCAGCAGCTCACTCACAAGAGATATAGAACCTGCGTTTTAATCGTTGTGTGTGCAGATATGCTGGCAGCTGAAACCCCAGTCGATGTTCCAATAACGGAGTGGTTAGAGAACCAACATAAACGTTGCAATTGCAACTGTTGTGACCACCATACTGTGATGACTAGCAAAGAGAGGGACATTCTGCATGAATTGGATTTGCTCTAAGAGCATTTTCCACTGGATATAATGCAGAAAATGCGATTGATTGAACTCGACGTGTAGTGAACAGCCCCTCAGACGCTCCAATGAGCCTCTCGTGGTGAGACGGGGTGATTCTTCCTAACGGCCTTGCAGGAATCCCACGATTTTGGGCATGCTCCCATATCCACGTCAGTCAAGTTTTGAGGGCAATGCTCTAAGAGAAGTGGCGGAGAATCCTTAGAAATGTTGGTCATCTTGTCGATCTGCACCTCCTGACTGATACGCGGTGTCCACCCGGCCTGCAATTCTCGCTATACGCGAAAGGAGTCAACGGAAGCCTCTCCCCTCTAGTCTTCTTTTCCCACGATGAGCCGCTCCTCCTGACCCCTTAGGCCTCTTTCATGGCTCTTTGGTTTGAGCCCCCTTTGGGGGGATCAGGCGGGGGCTACGATTGCGAAGGAGCGTATGGACCCAATATTGAACCCAGGAGGGCTGCGGAGTTGGGGATTGGGGTTGGTCTTTACGGTTTTGCTGCCCGGGTCGATAATACACTATATCTGAGCCGAACTATGGTACTTTTCAATGATGTGTATAGGGGACGAGATGCAGCGTTGGGTGCATTATCGCACCCTTCGCTATATTTCTAGAGTCGTTCTAGACACTGCAAATTTCGCTGTGCCCTGAAGGCCCAATGCCTAAACTCTCCCTTGGAGAGGGCCTGGGGTAAGGGGGAGACTGTCACTCCAGCATTCTTCGGCTAGCTATTCCTTGTAATCGGCGTTCGGCCCACCTGAGTGAACAAAGCTCCCTGTATACCCCAGCCTTACCTCGCCAGACCTCGTTCGCACTTTTATGAGACAGCTCCATGAACATCTCGCCGTTGGCGTGGATAGCAAGTCCACAGCCTTCTTCAGAGGCGTCCACAAACACTCGAATGTATGCACCCGATCTCACCGCTACTTTGAATTACATTATCAGGTGAAAGGGGGGTGACCACTCCACCACATCATCCCAGTCCCTTCCTGGACACGCCTTGTATGGGTCGTGCAAGCAGCTAGCGGCTGGGATGACCCAGCTGACACTACGGGTTCCTCTAACCTGCGCAACCTAGGTACATACCGCTTAACTAATACCGGACGCTAAGAGTATTACTCTAGAAACAGTAAAATACCAATATCCGATCATTAAGAGTTTAAGAAGCCGGTTTTTTAGAAGCCTTCCCCTATCAAAGAGAGGAAGTGCCCGCCCGCCTCGACCTCTACAAGGCCTGCGTCGCGGGTTAGTCCGCCCCACGTCAAAAGGGCTTTAGTCACGAATTGCCCATAAGACCACAATGGTGGTCTAAATATCCCTACTAGATGCTAACTATTCTTTATGTAGTGCTCTATGACGAATTCACACGCCAAAGGCTCAGCGGAGTGCCTACTGTATTGCCCGTGCACTGCAAGTGGATTCCATCTAGGCAGTCCCCACTACAGCTTCCTGAGCGTCGTCTACACTAAACACACGAAAATTCCCAAAAGATACAGCAATTTTCCCATTTTTGTCACATTTTCCTCCGAGAATTTGTGGCTGTTCTGCTTGATTTCAGCCACTGTTAGTCCGTGGCTCTACATGCAGCCCCTGTAGGAGTTTTCGGTGGTGGCGGTGTCTCGTGGGGTCAGCTACGCTAACCGTAAACGAAGATATGTTTGTATACGCGAAGTCTCTGCGTATTAACATACGTGGAATATTGATTGTGTGTTCCCGGAACCTAGGACTGAGACACCCGGTGTAACCAACGAAGGCCTGATGGTCTCCTGTGATTCACTGCCAAGCGGAGACAGAAGAATTACTTGAAACTCATCTAGTCACACTAATTAGGGCATTTGACTCACTACCCTACATTGGTTACGGCGGTGCAAGGGGAGATTTTGTAACCTTGCAGCAGGTCGTGGGCGTGAACGCCGTCGAGACAATGAGCAGCTTTTACGTTGCATCCGGAGGTGATGCTGATGACAACACTTGGGGTCCAGGCGCATGTACATCTCTTCATCAGTTACATGGCCTAAAACGCCTTACGCTTTCTCAAGTCCTGGCGAAGAAGCGGCGCAAGGAAAAGATCGTCATGTGCACTGTCCGCGTTGCGATTTCACATTAGTTCGTTGCATTTAGCTCCGTTGATCTCTCGCCTCTCTCCACACACTGTACACTTATGCTGCAGCGTGCATGCATGAATGGATGAATGCGTTAGAATTTGACAATTTGGCATGCTTCGAGCACCTCGTTTACTGGTGCAGAACCTAGCAGGAGGGAACACTTTGGTGCCCGGCACGATTCAGAAGCGCAGCATCTCCTGGCCAAATGCTATATGCAGGCTTACGACTTATTTACTTCACGAGTTGCTGATGATGCCCTGGTGGATATCCAGCTCGTTGGCGATTCTCTCGCAAATGTTGTTTTAGGTGGGCTCTTGCACTTACGCCGATTTTGACCTGTTTATAAGGGACTGACACTTAGGGTATGCTGAGCGCAACCATTCGTGTCTTCGATTCAGTACATGTTGAATGCAGGGGAACCTCGGACGACAGCAGTTGATCTGGACACCATGATTTTGTTCGCGAAGCTCGTAGTAAAGGGTGCGTTGTTATGATCGAGCGGCATTGTCATTATGCATCTGTCTGGTTTGCGGGAGGTGTCAGTGTGCATCAGTTTGCAAAGGAAGGACAAGACAACTAACCCTTATAACATTGATTGAGATATCTGCACGCGTTCAAAACGTCTCTTTATTTAGGTTTCTACCGTCATTTGCTCGTTGTGCAGGTTCTCGGCGGTCCGTTATAATGTTTGACCTCCCTTACGGCACCTATAACACTCCCGAAGAGGCCGTTGCGTCAACTGTAAAAGTAGTCCAATCGACGGGTATTCAGCTGGTTAAGCTGGAAGGCCATCTTCCGGAGATAGTTGCGGCAAGTTTTTTGAATGGAACTCATTTGCAATATTTGTCTATAGGGATCTTCCAGTTGCTGTGCAAGGGGGGTTCGCTAGCTCGTGCTATGCAGTTGATTAACAGCTCAGAGTCCAGTTCGTTGATGTGGGGTCCTCACATATTCTACAGGAGGTGCAGAAGCATGCAGCAGTATGCTGCCACATTGGCTTACTTCCACAAACTGCCACGACTTTTGCGAGCACAGGTCAGTATAATTCGCTGGCACTGCATCTGGATGCTCGAGTTCAAACGCTTTCTCTCCCTAGGACATGCCCAGCGCCGTGAATTTCTCATGCGACTGCACAGGAGGCACAGCAGAAGACGCAGAACGGCTTCTGCAGCAGGCGCTTGACCTACAGAATGCCGGTATGTAGTGGTTCCAGTAAACCTTGGCCCTCACTACGGAGTAGTAGGTTTGCTCAAGGGTTGCAGATTATACGTGGTTCCGTTGATGACAACTGCAAACTCTAGTGATAATGCCATCTTTTGGGGGGAGTTGATTACTAGAGTGGAAACGTGTAAGGTTGTATTAATCCATGTAGGCGCTTCCCTGATAGTACTTGAGATGGTCTGCGCTGAAGCGGCTGAGCTAATATCGAAAACTCTTCGCATCCCAACCATAGGAATTGGAGCAGGTCGGTCTTAGTAAACGGGCTACCTCAGTGGGCAGTAGCGCAGGTCCTGTCTTGCGCCGGATATTAGCAACTCTCCCTGAGTTGTGTTCTATGGTTTCATCCCATGATGCTCATTCACTGAGCGTGAGCTCTTCTCAGGTATCGGCTGTGACGGCCAGGTTTTGGTCATCCACGACATGTTGGGGCTATGTGGCCCCGGAACAAAAGTATTCAAATTTGCAAAGAGGTGAGACGATAAACAGGAACATGCTGCCTCGTCATATTAAGCGCGCCATTTCGTTGGTTCTGGTTGTATCAAAGGGCATGAACTTTTGTTCACGCCCATAGCTTGTGTGGTTCTCTGCGTGCCCATGTTCTGTCAGATATGCAAACCTTTATGATGCTGCAGTCTCCGCTGTGGGAGCCTATCGAGATGAAGTGATGGCAGGTTCCTTCCCCAAAACATGCAATTCAACTTTCATGAAACCAGCAGAAAGCGAAAAACTGCTTGCCAGGCGCTCGGGTCGGGTGTCAGCGTGCGATGCACCCAAGCTTTTACCTTCCGCAAATGGGATCACGAGTTTTCATGCTTCTGGCACAGCGATAGGAGGCTCTGAGAAAGTGGGCTCCTCATCGGACCCTGGCGAGCCTGTTCAGACAGGTCCATACAAAGTGTGTGTGTTTGGTGGTGGTCGCATGGGGCAACTCTTTGCGTGGATGATGGCTGGTCCGCCTTGCTGTTTTTCTGATGATGATCGAGGCAGTGCAGTATGGCAGGAAATGCAGAAGCGAGAGACACAGGTTACCATCTGTACGTCGAGAGAAGACTTAATTGCTGCTTGTGCCCAAGCGAAGGGGCTGCTCCGAGTTGTACAATCAGCCAATAATTCGGGTGCCAATAGTTCGTGTGACTACGACATTGGCGTCAAGCATTCCTTCATGCTGGCAGACGGAACCGTAGAAACCGACTGCATGCCCACAGGAGCGGAAGAGGGGCGGCCAGTTAACGTGATTTCGCGGAAGGAAGCGCAGAATCTCACATGTGCCTTTGACCTTGTTATAATTGCTTGTCTCTCCGGCGATACTCAGGATATTGGTGAGCCAAGTGACCTACTGCTGGATCAGTAGATGAGCACGAGGACCTCTACCCATTGAAGTTGGGGCGTTCAAATTCTGCAGGGATTCTGGGGCTGTGCTTGCTCGTTGGATGCGATGGTGCTACGGCCCTGTGCGAGATGCTGTAGATAGGGAGCAGCACACTGCTACTGCCCACACTTTCCTTGTGACTGTGCAGCGGAGTGCGCCTTCCAGGCTGCACGAACTGGAGGGATTGTAGCTTCTGTGCAAAACGGACTAAAAGCCCCAAGAGTATTGCGGTCACTCCATGATCGGCTGCTACTGTCTGGCGTAAGCTAATTGCCTTAATGCTGCTTCGCGCCAGACTTTTCCGTCTCTCATACAATGCATCCAACCATTTGCAGTGTTCTGTGCTCTCAGGGCAATTCTCCTCATCTAGTGTTTATGCCGACGTCCCTTGCTGCAGTTGAAGAGGTTTGTGGGCACTAGCCAACAGGTGCCACGTTTGAGCGACGCAGAGTGACACCTAGAGCGGGCGCCCACAGCTAGATGTTTCGCACCCACTCAAAACTGGTGCCGGCTAAATTCGATTGAGCTTGTACATTAGAATTGAGTTTTTGCTGTCGCCTGAATGACGCTGCGCAAGGGACTAATCCACTCCGGTCTTCCCTTCCGCCACCCACACAGTGCAGTGCATAGTAACACCGTCAAAACAAGCCCGCGTGCCACACCCTTGGAGGACACAAATGTCTCGTGGACACCAAGACATTTAGTCTCCACCAGTGTGCCATGCATATCCTCAGGAACCATTGCGTGTTCGGAAGATTGGTAATGGCCACGTCAAGATATGCGGATATCTTCCGAGAGCAAGCCAAAAGGCTGAGGAACTCCATGGAGTGCTCTTCGCCAGAGGTATAAACATTCGCACACCTTTATAAATATGGATAATCACGTGCTAAACTCCAAATGACAGCCTTGTTTGCGAGGTATGAGAAGGCTGCAGGCCAACTCAAAGTGCGTACTGTCGTGCTTAGTTATGCGCCTGTCTCCTGCACAGGCGTGTCGTGTGAAATCGTACCACATCAGCGACTGGACGAAATTCTGTGGGAAAAAGCGGCAGTGAACTGCTTCATAAACCCCTTGGCTGCTCTCCTAAACTGCACTAACGGGCAGCTCGTCGATCCCAGGATGGAACTTGCAAGGTGAGTGCCAGTTCGCCTGCAGCTTGTGCTGCTCTGCGTATGGTGCAGAATATCAGTGAAAGCGAACGGGAACAAGTTATTTGCATGTCGCTACTGGCCGCTGCGTGCGACTTCTCTTTTCAGGAAACTTGTGGTTTCGGAGGTCGTGGCAGTTGCTAGGGGAAAAGGGATACCGCTGGCATTTGTACGTCCCTCAGAACCCCACTTTCACAGCAGTGTTTCTAGTAGGATATCCTTCTTAGTGCTCGCCTGGAGGGTTTCATTTGCGCTTCAGGCATCTGCTTGTGCCGCCGCTGCCACTGTTGCCCGCGCGTCGATGGACAACATATCGTCAACGTTGGGCCAGCTTCGCCAAGGCCGCCCAGTGGAGCTTGTCGATATATCTGGAGAGGGTAAGCGTTTATTCCTTGATGCTACCAAGTTGCACGGGAGTATATATGTCAGCACTCATGCGCTGTGTGGCCGTTCAGTGATAAGGGAAGCAAATGCAATTGGCTTAAAAGCCCCAGTGAACAGGCTGCTTCTGGAGCTAGTAGGAGTGCTCGAAACGACCAAAGCACGCCGCCTGCCGGTACAGCGACAGCTTCTGGGGAAATAGGATACTACGCCCTTGCTAGAAGCACGTGTATATAGCGTGATCTCAGAGGTTGCCTAGTTGTGGAGTTCTCAGTAATCTCCAGCAATTGGCGCCATACAAACCTAGTACTCCCTTATCGCTGGCAAAACTACTACTTACGCCCTTAATACACGTTGGTGGCCGCGAAAATTGAGTGTCGACGCCTCGGCACAAGTACCGTGGGATTATTCTCGTGCCCAAATCCGGCATGAACCCCGCAAAGGCCATTAGCCGAGCATTGTGCGAAATATCTTGATCGTCCACTGTCGGATAATTCGCAAGTAACTCAGGTGTTTTCCACTGCCACCGCTGTTAGGTTAATAGCAGGGTGGTGCCTTCGTTTGCGAAGTCGTGTACAGTAGCAGTGTTGCATCCTAAATGTTCATCCTAAATGTCAGACTCTCCAGATCACGGAAGATTATCAAGATTTCTCCATGTGAACTCCTGTCGAAATTGCGCGTTTTTGCTACGCCGCAAACGGACGGGTGCTCATACGAATCGGCGTGCTTTCCTTTGCTGCTCACTGGGTGCAGCCAATGCATTCGAAAGCCGCGTCCCATCATGCACTCTGGGGAGGCGCATTCTTTACATAAGCTTGTCAAAGCTTGTCAAGAGCACGAAATGAAATGGCCCCACGATAGCGAGCTGGTCAGTTCAAGCACGAATCGGCTTTGTCCCCTACGAACCATTTTCAGTGTTTCGCATGCCACTGATAACGCGCCTCCTTATGGTATGAATAGAAACGCTGGATAAAGGTGTACGCCGATTCCGGCCCGTGCGATCCGTAAGGGTAAGGTTCTGGTTTGACCCCTGGTTCATCGATCTGCTTAAGTAGCGGTGTGAAGATGCGCCACGCCTCGCGCAACTCATCTGCATAACAGAACACCAGAACAGAGATTCTGCTGTCGCACACGCAACAGCTTGCTGCAACATGTGGCATGATGTTCTTCGAGCTCGTCAATCTCACCAGTTCTAACGAAGTTCTGTCTGTCCCCTTTTATCACATCCAGCAGCAGTCGTTCATACGCATCGGGCAGTCGATCAACCTGTAGCCTGTCCATTACTGTAGGTCATAGCACCCCGCAAAGAACAACAGTAGGTGAACCCATGTGATGGAGAAAAGAGTTCTATACGAAGAAGCCAGGCCTTGCTTCAGGACTCCACAGTGCCTCTTGCACTCATAGTCTGCCTTCCCACAGTAGCACACCTGATAGGTCTAGTTCTGTGAGCTGGAGTCCTGAAGCAAGGCCTGGCTTCTTCGTATAGAACTTTAGGTAAATGGCTTCACGCGGTTGTACCTGAGAGAGGTAAAGCTAATCGCATTTGGATGCACCTGATTCACGCCCACGGGCACTAATCATATGCAAAACTACCTCATGAGTTGACAGGTTGTGGCCTACACTACGTACAATGATTACAAGTTCGTTCTCTGAAAGTTCTTCCTCAGGATAGAAGGACTGGGCGATTGGGCGCAGCTGAATGCGAATTTCGGTGCAGCGCTTCTCCAGAGCCTTGCCAGCCTATGGATACAGTTCACAGTTCCAGCAGGGCGCACATTGATACATACGCAGCAGCAAGCGCATGTTGTTGCTTTGCGTCCGCTAATGCAGTGCCTAAGAAGCTCCCAAGGGAGGGGTAAACATACCTTGAATATGAACGGGACATCCCGCCACCTTTCATTCTCGATCCACAGCGCACAAGCGCAGAAGGTGGGCGTCCGAGAATCAGCGGGGACTCCGGGGTCCTACAGTGCGGCAGCCGCAGTTTTAAACACAGCTACAGTTATACAACTTGGCCTTCAGCGTAATTGTCCCGCAAGCGACACGAGCAGGGAATAAGAGCAACATACGTCTAAATAACCTGGTTGCGTTCCATCTGTCGACGCTGTATACTGTCCCAGGATTGTCTCCTCCAGCTCTGCAACCGCGCAATACATGCTGTACAGTGGAAGCAAGGTAAAGCGAGCATAATTTGGCACATCTGAGAAGCAACTGGTATACGCAACTACGGGAAAACTTAGGCTTTTGGAAACTTACTGATAGGAGGCATCTGTTTCAGAACCTTAACTTTTTCATCTCTGACATCTTCATCGCTCAGAGATGCAGGGGGTTCCATGGCTATCAAGGTCAGCAACTGCAACATGTGATTTTGCATCACGTCCCGAATAATCCCTGCAATTAAAGGTGCACCAACACGAGCACCTCCCCTATACCTTAAGAAAGAAACATCCGGAGATGGCAAAGCGCACTCACCATAGCTATTGAAGTAGCCTCCGCGGCCCTTCGTTCCAATATCTTCCTTGAAGGTAATACGTACGCAACGTACATTGTGCCTATGGAAGAGCTGCTCACACACGCACGCACACTGGCCACAGAAATTCACGAATATTTCGGTGGAAGCAGGCAGGGCTGCCACTGTGGGAAGACTGGACCGGGCAAAGTGCAGGCCCCACAAAAACAAGAAAACTTACGTGCTTAAATGCAACGTTGGCAAAACGCAGTGCAATGATAGACAGGGTCATCTCCTTGCCAAGGTAATGGTCAATGCGGTATATCTGAAGACATATCCCCAGCCAGCATGCTCAGCGGGAAGAACTGTCTTGCGTGTATATGATTATCTACCTAACCATCCGTGTGCCAGTTACCTAGGGCAATCACTTGCGGCTGCATGGATTCACCTCTTTTTCTTGAAGGACTTCCATAAGCTCGTTTGATAATTTTTCCGAGCTTTCGCTGTCACGTCCAAATGGTTTCTCAACCACTACTCTGTTCCAGCCTGTCAAGACAAAGAATGCAACCTCATCTATACTGAAGTTTTGCGGATGCACGAACAAAATTTCCTAGTAAAATCGTTCCTAGACTGGGGGCTCTGGCCGGAAGCAGATGCAGAAATATATCATCATCTAGACGTTGTGAGTGTAGAACATAAATAAGCATTGTGTAAGGTGCATACAGTGCAGCATACCCCTTTGTGTCCAGCAGTGCTTCCTGATTGAGCGCACATTAAGAGCAAACAGCTGCGGCGGAAGTGCCAAGTAGAAGAGCCTGTTGTTGTGTCCATCCGGGCCTTCTAGGGTATCAAGATGATGGCTGAGTTTCTTAAGAGCAACCTCGTCATCGTAGCCGTCTCCACATCTGCAGCCAAAATCACGTCCTCTCCACATAAGACGGCGGGGAAATCTCTACCGCGTGCTGATGCACCTACGAGGTTGTTCAAACGTGCATCGTAGCGGCTGCTTACATATACGAGCATATGCTTCTAAAGCGTTGGACAAGGTCCTCGCATTTGCTACTTAAAGGAGCCACCTGACGCGAGAAATACGTTGATAATTCCCTAAAATTCGCAATCAGGGCACAGCACAGGAGACAGCGGCTGTGCACACCCAACCAAATGTTTTGAGCCCATTTGCTGCACAGCCTCCAGCAAACATATATATATATATATATT
>NW_013564091.1:0-12299 GCF_000499605.1 Eimeria maxima | reverse complement strand
CCCACCCACCCACGCACACACACACACACACACACACACACACACACACACACACAGTGTGCCGTGAATGCCAGAACACTGAACGGCGGCCGCACGCAGTAGTGGTACGCAACTGGAAAATAGTGGTGTAATTCTGAAATCAGGTTCCGTATCTTTTGAAAACAACACTCGGCGCCACGACGACGCGCAAGGGAAGCACACCGCACTGACAATGTGTGAAAATGTTCACCTGATGCCACAGGGGGCCACATTGCTTCAGCTGGCAATACTCGGTGGTAAACGGGCTAGGAAAGGGACGTGAAGGAAGCCACAAATTTCACCAAATAGGACTCCCAACATTCACCTGGAAGGATGGCAAAATTCCGCGGAATACGCGGAACACAGGAAGACTCGGAACTTCGCCAGTTTCGGTGGGGCGCCGACTTTGGACGCAGCTTGCAACTGGCCCTGATAGCAACCCAACCACCAATGCATACATCAAACTCTTGCCGCGTGGAATACAGGGTAGACAAACTCACATGTAGTAGGCTGTCGCTTCATACGCTATCAATCAGGATGCAGGGTTGTGCTGTGTATGCAGTGGCAGGTCGTGAGGATTCTTCGTATCTGCACCGTTGTTCTCCATCCAAGCTTCAACCAACCATGCGTCGATGTCAAGCAAATACCCGGTCTCAAGATTTGACATACAAGCGACGACTGATGGGTTCATGGTGATTTCGAGGGGCAGCTACAGGGCGCCCAAAAGAATGCTTAGGCAGCATTGATTGTGCTACAGAAACGGCCGTGTAGGCACTGGGTTCACACTCAGGAGTCTCGTTTCACACCCGGCGACGGCTTTCTTGACCCCACTCCGGACGTCAGAGCCCTGGCTACACGTTTTGACCTTAACAAGGTGTGGATGGGAAGAATGCTCTGAGGTTGCAGATGAGCGTAGCAGTATGCAAGCAACGGTTGCAGAAACACAATCCAGGATTTCACGCCGGAGGTTTCCGTAAGTGCAACGCCGTCACTACTGCGAGAATGCGCAGTCGCAAAATTGCATAACCCACAGAATACGATGGCAGAACGTCTGATTCTGAAGGCATCTTCCTCTCCTCCAAGTCCCGATCCGGGCATTGTGCACAATGCAGTGCAATCTAAAGCAGCTGGGAAACCCCCGCAGCATGACACGCAGAGGAGGGATCTAAAATTGCCCCATGCCGACCCCTCTCACAGTTGCGACCTCCAACAGCTAGTGCCTAACGAGAATCTACTTTCCACTTGGCAGCGAATAGATATGTGCGAATAGGCGCATCCACGGGGAACTTTCACCATCGTTATCCCTAACAGGTTTCACCCTGCGTTAGGCTGCCGCTAGCCTCATCATATGTCTCTCGGAAGGAGTCCAAATTTGTCAGTGTGGAGGGGGGATTACTGGAAATGGCAGGTGCAGCTGGCCTGCCCATCCAATCTTCAAACGATACCACTTGCCATAGTGCACTGGAAGATTGGTTACATACGAACCCCGCGATTTCCTGAGGGATGCCGCTGTAGGTACTCATCAATCGTGCAAAATCATAGACATAATTTGAAAATCTCCGTGAGAGCTTTGACGTTAGCAATGGATATCGCCGTAGCGAATGGCTTCCACATATCACTCTACGAAGCCAGCAGAACAGGGTCAAACGCTATATGCATATATACCCTAGACCAAAAAGATTTCACTACTCCTCAGTAAGCCCTGATTTTAAGCGGAACGTACTGTGGTTGACACATAGGCGCACGTAACAAGAACTACAAGTACACAACCGAAGCAGCGATTCATGCAAGAGCCACACATCATGAAATGAGATGAACATGCGAGCCATCTTGTCTCCCGCAACGTTGATACGCTACCGCAGGCGTTCACGAGGGCAATGCCCATTGAATGAAGAGAACAATGTCGTACTGCCTGTACGCCCGAGTCAGTTCGTGATGCACGTCCCTTCTATGCACCCTTGCAAACACAGTAGGTATGTGCAGGGATATGCCGCCATATCAGAAAAGGTAGGAACAGTGATGGAGGTGAGCATTGAGCATCTTCACTGCTGAGGATTTAGTTTAAACCCAAGCAACGCAAGCATTGATGGAGCTCTCGACAGACGTACAACCGGCTCAAGTATGTGCTGCGAGAAAATTGTATTTTCTCGGGGATTTATGGACAGCACAGCAGGAAAAGACGAGGGGAGGGCTCGGCGGCCACTTCGCTGTCTTACCGTGGCTTCAGTAGACTGTTGATACCATGGTTTAAGCTGAAATGCCTAAACCCAGGCATGCAGCCAGAAGCTTTGTGCTTTGCCAACTGCTCGTGCGTGGACCAAGGAAACAAGAGGCTTCAGCCTGTTGTCGGGGGCACACATGCGCTTTCGAAGGCAGGGTTTAATAATGATTCGTCAAATATGGACAAGTGCATGCGACATTTTCTACTGATCAAGCGCGTACAACACCTTGAATCTGCTTCAATTGGAACACTGCTCGGGAAATGCAAACCGTGGTTTACCACTTCCAATCGCCATTACAACCCCAGCTGTGAGACTTCAAAACAACTTGGGGAAACAGTCTAAAGATTCATCAATAACAAGTCTCACCAACTGTGCAGAGCGCGCGCAGTTGTTCTTACGGAGACAGGCATCCTGTAATCGTCCATTTACGCAATGTGCAGTGGATAGGCTTTCACAGGTTCAGCACATTCGAAGCGCGATGCGACCAGCCGCCGATATCACCAGTTGCGAAGCGCCATAGTATTGATGGGTTCATTGCAACTACCTCCAAACAGCGTGTAATTGTGTGCCTAGATAACATGCACACTACCGGCACTGCCGCGCAATAACCGGCCCAGCATTTTGCAAGACTATTTCTCTGAGTTCTCCATCACCCTGCAACAGATACACGACTGCCTACGCTAAACATGTTGAACTAAAGAGCGAGTGGTTAGGCAGCGACTCAACAAGACATACAGCCTTATCCCAGAACACCATTCTCCCAGTACGGCCATCTGCAAACGTGCTATCACAGTAACGATAACGCAAACGCCAATGAGGTGCAGACAACAGAGAATGGGGTTTACAAGTCCCCCCGGCCCGCTCCCTGCGAGGGTTCAGCCTGACCCTCAAACGAGCCAGTGTGTATGCGAGGTTGTGAAAAAATAGCTGCGTACTCCCTGAATATACAGCCGAAAGATGTACTTCTCCAAACGCGATGGACCCTACTACGGGTTTCACCTTAAATGCAAACATTGGAAATCTGCATGATACGAACCAACGCAAGCTTTCTAATCGCAGCTCAGCATTTCTTCTAGTTCCTTTTGTTTTTTCTGCGATGCACGGATGCAGAATCTGCAGTTGGGCTCGTTCGAGAAACATGCAGCTGTGAACTACAGACAACCGCCATACATAAAGATGGTCCTTGACGTTCATTTGCAACATTCAAAACGGCTCTCCGCATGCTGATCCAGTTGTACGCGCAATAGCGTACTGCTGCTGGCGTCACGCCGCGTGCAGGTTTGAACGATTTTAAATGCTTTGTGGAACTGCGTGTGCTTTGGTGCAGCTGTTAAGCTATTGAGGCCTGCATCCCCCCGTCTCAGGCCAATACCCACTTCACTCGTGCACAATTCGCAAACAAAGTTGCAATCCAAGAACCTCCAGTACTACAATCTGTAAAGTAACGAAACAAGGTGTGATTCCGTCCGGCTGTCGCTCAGCCAAGTGCCTGAGGAGCGTGAGAAGCGCATATAATATGGCCGTGCAGCTTCTGTTGAAGCACGGGGAAACTACCTTCGACTACCCGCAAACAACGCGTTGTAATTATACAATTGCGGAACGCGAGTGAGACACACGCTTGGTAGAAGCAACAATACAGCATATACGGACGCAATGGTGTATATTATGCGTCAAATATCGATAATCCAAAATGATTGATTGCCCAGACGAGTTGTTCACGTCAATGCAACTAGGGACAAATTGAGCCTGTATGCCGTCATGGAGCACATAATAAGGCTGGCCCAATCGTGCCGTACTATCTATATGCAGGCATAGCTGGCCAAAGGGGTGATAGTTCCACTGGTAGGGCGCTCAGAGTCCTAAGGACAACAAACAAGCTCATGGTGAGCAATGCAGTCCACTCCGCCGCAGTGGACGGCCGTGAGGCCTAAGGCAGGCGGCGGTTGGTGTGAATTTATATTTTGTCTAACTGCGAGCAAACGCAAAGGTCGAAGCGGAGTGATCGGACAAGATGCTGTTTCCTTTTGCCGTGTTATTGGCATTTTTGAAAACAGAAATGTCGATGCACTGGCGTTCTTGCGTTTGCAGCCCAGACACCTAAGAGCAGACACGCAATTAGGAAATCATTTCCTCATCTCGAACTGCCCAGGATAATGAGCGACAAGGTCGGCGCTTTAATGTATGACGTTGAAGGCATGGTTTATTCGGGCTCGTCAAAGAATATGTCGCACAGTAGAGTGCGTGTATGTTTCTAGTCAGAAGCAAAGGTCGTACTGTCTGAGCGGGGACCGACCGGATGTATTATTCATGCCTGCTCCACTCCCCCCAATAGAATTTCCAGCCCACCATGGAGAATCCTAGAGCACTTGGGAGGTATGTCTATATATAATCCAATAAACGGTCTCACAATCTGTGGAATAGACGATTACTGGGCTTGTGATGGCTTCGGAACTCGAAACGCATATCCATGCAATGCACGTTACCTAGCGGGTGAGCCATTGCTATGCCTTTTCAACTAATCAGCCGGTTGTTAGGGAGCAAGGGAAGAGGACACACAGCCTTCTCGCAGAAAACAGGCCACCCAGTACGGCCAACTACGAAAGATGCGTATCACAACAAGGATGGCACAAACGTTAAGCAGCTGCCGATAACTGACAGTGGGATTTGCAGGCCTTCCGAGATACCCTTCGCTGTCCTTCCGGCCTGCGCGACAACTTGAGCTCATAGTCTCCACCACAAAGCTTCTTGTTCACGTTTGATGAAATGCAGAAAACACCAATTGTATTGTCAGACAATGTGTCTAGCATGGGCTGTGTTTGAGATGCAGGCTACTGCTAATTGGTGAATTTTACTGTCACTACTGCCTTCCCCGCCGAGGCTCCAATCGGCCAATTCTAACAGATCCACGTTGACTGTCTCATCGCTCACCACCTAGTAAAATTTTAATAGGCAGGAGAAAGGAAAGTGAATACCCTTTAGAACGTGAACGCCGGTAGTTTCCTGCCTCATTTGAGTAAGTGCTAAGTGACCAAGCATCTCCTTGAGAAAAGTCGGATCACTTCCAACAAGAGCCGCACAAGCTAATCGACGATCCGCCACTGTTTCCATTCTTCTGTCTGTACCAATACTCTCTGGAAAACTTCTTGGTACCGTCAGCCCTAGTCAACTAAGGATAAGGACGGATATGGAATACCTTATAGGCACATCTGCATCTGTGCCTCATCGGCGTCAAAACCACTAAGCTAGCTTCTCCTGTGCAGCCGAACTGTACTCCCATTCCCAGTATATGCCCGAACCCACAACCTGGGGAACAAAATGAATGGGCTGTACGAGGTTGCTGCTGTTCAGAATGTGCTGCTGCCCGTTTGAAAAATCACCGTCGTTCTCACATCTCACACCTTGTTGAAATCCTTATCCCCTATCTGGATGGTACGGGCTGCGGATAGCTGGGCGATACGACTAGGAATGGGTGTATACTGTGTTCACCTTAGATTTCCGAATATTCAGCTGGTTATGTCATGTCTTGACACAGGCATAGTGGGTCATATACTTGGCCTGGGTAGATACAGTTTCATTCTTACTGTATCTACAATAGACGGCGATGCCTACGTTTGCGATTTAATTAATTCATGTCTGCACGTATGCAGTATCTTCAACTTGCTCATCGGAGTGAATTGTTACTCCAACAAGGAGTGATGAGTTGACGCTCTTCAAGGCTTCGATTTTTCACGTGTAGTAACTTACTCCCTGAGAACGTGTTCACAAGCGACTTTTGCAGCACCCCTGACGTGGGAGCCAATTGTTGCGCTCCTAATGAAAAGTGCGGTTCCTTTTTTCGGAACTAGCTAGAAATTTAGAAGCGCAGTTTCACCCTTTGGTAATGCAAACTAGGGACAATATAACAGTACCTACCGCGGCCTATTGGTGGGATAAATCTATCTCGGTCAACGATATACTGCGCTCATCTTTATGAGCTTACTGCCTGCGCAGACGTGCAGGCGGACGAACGACGAAAATACATGCAATAACGGGCCCTTGCTACATTTTGCACATCACCCGGTGTAAACAAACTTGCAGTTCATGTATAGATGGCTATATAGTGCAAAATCCTCAAACGCTTGTCCAACCTCAGTGATAAGACAGACTAGTAACTTTCGTCGTTCATGTGCCACATCGCTGCAATCAATGCAACTATAACCCACAACCTATTCCCGCATGATTTTGCATATCTGATGCGAATGTGACGCTCTTCCTAAAGGCTGCTCGTATCACCTGCGCGACGTCCATGGATGCCTAGACAAGGCGTAAGCAATAGGGCGAGCGATGCTACCACTACTCGCGTTCATTGGCTATCGTCTGTCTAACATACAAAGAAGTCCAGTTCCCGTTCCTATGACTGCATTAATAACAGTCACCTAAACCCAACTGTAAGCACGCCAGAGAATCAGGACCCGTGTACTAATGAAATGAGCCAATGTGCAACTGTATCATCCAAATGTACTTGATGACCATCGTGGCACCACGGACCAAACATAAGATGCTGAGCAGAAAATGTATGAAAATCCAACAATCGCAGCAGTGAGCATATTTTGCAAAAGCGGGAACACTACTGAGTGTTTCAGAAATGCATTCAGAGTGCCACGTTGCCCCGAATGGAAGCACAAAGTATCTTCTTCATCCTTGACTGTTTATTTCACGGATACGTATTGATTAATTCACCTGATCACGCGATGCATTGGTAAGAACATCCGCATGCGTTCCCCTGCTCCTACGACGAGTGGCAAGATGTTCATTTGCCGACAGATTGCTGCTATGCGGAGAGGCTAATGCACGTGGAATAACACTCAGCTACTCGAGATGTCCACGCCTACTATCTGCGCCCAGGTATACAAGGCGTTGAACGCGCGACCTCCTTTACAGCAAGTACGAGGCTCCCAGTAAGAGAGTCTTTGGGGGCTTTGCGTATTCCTAAACTGATGAATGAGGCAAGGGCAAGCCCGTATACTAGGCTGTCTCTGCGCCAATGACCCAACAGGATGAACTTCACATTACAACGCACAATCTGAAAAGTTCGTAACAAAGCCACTCACGCTCAACACGGCGTTTGGAGGTTTCTTGCTTTGTCATCTACATGTAGAACTACACACCTAAACGAACATGCCAATTATGAGTCACGACCCTCTTATACAAATGCGGCAATTACAGATATCCATGAACACCACTAATCAGAGAGTTGCTAGGCTAAATTCATTTACTGCGTTAGTAGAATGCCCCTCCACTGTGCGACCATAAAAAATGCAAATGCCACAGTTATGCCAGTTTATGTGGTTGTTGTCCACCACGCAGCGCACCCCTTCATTCCGGCCCCAAATGCATATGCTACTAGCACCTTAAATGCACTGTGCATGAGGCGGTGTCATTGGTCACCCTCACCGTCTGGACACCCATGGTGAACATGGAACCGCTGACGATTGCAAATACAACATAGCTTATCACGTTTGCCAATCCGAGATGGAAGAAGCAAAGTGTGTGTATGCCCAAGCGGGCTACCTGTTTCAATTCTACCATTACCGTTTAGGGCATCCCATAAACGGTGGACGCCTGCTTTCGGTCTAGTTTATCTGCAACGGACAACGGAGAATAGCGCATACACTTTCTGCTTTTAGTTGTCTACTTTGAACACGACATTTAACCCACCGAGCGTGCACACTAACTAGGGCAGTCAGGCTGTTGAAAATCGCTTACGCGCAGTACCTTGGGTAGGGTTGTTTTTGTTTACACCGGCACCACAAGAGCATGCCAACCCACATGTTACAAGGTTATTGGAGCCGCTCGACCCAACCAGATGATTTCGTGGACGCCTCTGGCTATAGAGTCAAGTACGCACTCTCTGCCAGACAGCAACTTAGTAGGAAGCGTAGAGGACCAGGTATTACAGGTGGCCGAAAAAATGTGAATCCCACAGAGCCACACTATTTTCTCAAACGTCTAAATAGGAAGAGAAACAGTGTTATATGAGTGTACTGAGGTCGCGGTGGCTGTTTGCAAGCAGCCACCGCGACCTCAGTACAACAGATAGGCATTCGCTTAAAAACTCCCAGCTTTCAACAACGATTGTGTATGGAAGAGGGACTGAGTGGTCCAGAATGACACTGCGATTTTTATTTCAACAGCGGTAAACATACGCCCCATTCGGGGCATACACAGCTCTTTGGAAACGTCCCACTAACAGAAGCTCTGCCAACCGTAGCGCACTGTCTGAGAACGTCCGCTAATGCACCGCCTATAGGTTGGGGCAAATGCACTGTACCTCCATGGACACGAACCTCAAAATATCACCCGCACTTCCACAGGAGATGCCTGGAGATGCGTAAACTCGAATCGTATAGTTGGAATAAATATGGGAAGCGTAAGAAGAGAATAATAGAGAGACCCGCTCGGAGAACAACTTCAGAGGGCTACTGCATCACGGAATAGGCATTGGTGATGACAAAACAGTTATTTAATCCACTGGTTATATAGATTGGTCGTAAACAAATACTTGCATCTAAAGGCCCCCACTGAGTTGGTGTCTCTCGGCATGATGAAATTGTGACTACCATAACGCGGTCCGTGCCCAACAGCTAACTACAAGAGAGACACGCTATGATGTCGAGATATTGCTTGACGAGAGCCCCACCGAACCATTCGTAGTTAGTAGATTGTCCAATATGGAACAGCATCTCTGTTGCAAGCACTACCACACAATTCATTGCCATAGACGCCTTGCCCCACAATCCAAACAGCCTTTCACTTTCCAAATATCCCGCACCGTCGATAGAACTGCACCTTTCTTGACTCAGACCACCTGGCATCCTGTCGGTTCAGTAAACGTACGTAGGGAACTTTTGAAACAGCTCAGAGTTTAAAGCGCAACTATCTAGAAAACTACAGACGGGAAAATTCCAGCTGAACTAGGAGGTACGCATGCGCATATTTCTACAAAATCTGCAAATTCACGGCAAATTCACGCATACTCAGCACTTGCAAACCAGAGCGCTACTTAAGAGAATTTGCATAATATTGAGAGTGGAATAACCTTCAAATGCACTGAGAATGCGAGCATATTGAGCGTTCGTGCCATATGATACCGCACTTGTGAGCTAGAGGGGACGTTAGAGCGACTTTCTATTTGGTCACAGCAACTCTGCCTGTCCCATGACTTAACGCAAATGACTGTGCGTGCACGTCGTAGGATCTTTTCCAGTGTAGTAAATGTTTAATCTGGCTGATAGGGACAATGTGCACTATGTACATTTCCAGAACCAGCATGCAAGAGGGAGGCGTAAATGCGCCTGTCGACAATTTTTGAGCTAATGGCCTACCCTCATGCAGTGGAACACACCTTCTGCAAGAGCATGAATTTTGACTGCATTCATGTGTAGCACTTGAACTTTCAACAGCAATAACCCCAAATTACCACGGCAAAACCACGGCCTACATATTTCAGCTCGCCTCGGCAAACGAATATCTCCTCTGAACACCACGATAGTGGAAACACCAGTCGAGTTCTACATAAACAACATCCCTAATTCCTGCGACGCGGAGTATGCTGTTGGTCCAAATTGCGAAGCAAGCTGTGAAGGTCTGCAATGCAGAGTATACATCGAACAGACCCGCACGGTTTTGTAGAACGCAGGCAGCCCATACTAATCTTCTTGACCACCATACGCAATGCATTAATAGCCTAGAACTTCCGCCGCAGTCTATTACAACACCAATGCGCCCATAGGCAGTTTGCCGCTTTGAATTGTACGCCACTTCCTTTCCGGAGTACGAGGAACCCGTAAAATGTTGAGCTGTGATAAAGTCAGAAACCTCTTGGGTGCTGCTCTTACTAGGCATTTTACTGCAAATTATGTCTTAACGGAAGAACCGGGACATGCGTCCGATCGAATACATATACAAATGGAAGGCGGCAAACCACTGACAAAGCAATAGCTATATAGGAACTACATTGGCGTGTCCCACCTCCAAGCCTACCATAAGTGGGTAATATCCTGGTACTAAGGTTTTAATTTCGAGAGCGTGGTTTAACAGCTTTTGCGTAGCTACAACATGCCCTCTAAAGATGCCTGTGGCTTTGCGATGTGACGCTAAACTTCCCAAGGGGCACCGCCAACACCACAAGCCATGCAATATAGCATTCTACTCAATAAACGTAGACGTACGTTGTGCCTTGAGAATGCGTGTCCGGATGGCTCGACAGCCGCCGTTTCATAGGCGGTCATGTAACCACAAGCGCGCAGTGTAAAAACGCGTGTCCCCCGTCGCAATGTCAAAATGGTGAACCAGTTAGTTTGGTGATTCTTGAACCACCGTTTTTCGATAGTTATGGGTGTTGCCACCAGCACGCACGCACGCAGAGTAGTACAGACGCCGACCACGCAGCATCAGAGAAAGCAACTACCGCCATGCAGCTGGCTACGGTGCGTTCGGAAGCCATAGGGTGCCTTCGCTCAGCGTCAGTGGGCATCAGGCGTCAACTATTCAAGCGGCGCTTGCAGAATCACGCATCAACCACTTGCCCGTTTTTGTAAATCGGCGGAGCTTGCCTGTACCGTGCTCCTTTCGTGTTCAGCACTCCACCTAACTCCGTTTGTGGCCGTCTCAACGCATTTTGCGAAAACCTGCTTTCGATATTGCTAGTGATAAATGCTTACTCTTTGACGTATGCTCACAAGTGCTTGTGAACCAGATGTGTTATCTAAACGTTGAATACCCCCAGTAACAACGATTCCCAATGTTTGTTGCACATACGTACCGACTGACTCATCATCACAGTTGCTCCGAATCGACACATAAGCAAATGCTGAATATTGAGCGCACAGCGCTCGGGTGCCATGCGAATATCAAAACTATGAATCTCGTCTGCTATGCCAGCCAACCCACTGGCTAAGTAGATGAATACGTCGGCTCAAAGACTTCAGTGGTCCCTCACCGCTACCGCATATCCCGAAACTGCAGGCGGCAAACCAAGGTTACGTTTTCAGTCATCCGCCAATCCGTAAGGCTCTTGCGTTCATCATTCCAGCTAGTTAAAGTGCCACTGCTGAGAAGAAAACACAGCTCATTTGCATACCAGCAAATAAAGCAAGACCGTATCCAAATCCCTAACCTATATAGCTGACTGTCACTGCAAACGACGAGATGGACGAAGGACCTCCTTCGCAAGGACTGCAAGCGCCTCAAAACATTCTAATCTCATGCTCTACCGCGTCCGCCTCCCCATTCTTATGCCCTGCCTCTTACATGGCCCTTTCCATGTTTAAACGTTGGCATACAATTCGTTATGTACAGTCTGAAAAAAACACACTGGGGCGAGGACGATGCAATGTCTATCCACGCGGGTTCTATTGAGCCGTCGCAAAGCGTGTTGACGAAAATAGACTTCAATGTGACATACACAGACCTAGACTCACCCTGCACGCTCCCCGCTTACCATGACAGTCTGGCGCAACCCCATATCCCTATAACCACGCAGTCTGTTACTGAGAACCCGGTGTGAACTCCCAAGGAACCGCCTACCGGGAGAGACAGGTGCAACAATCCACAGGAATGCTCATAATTTTCGCTGGGAGTGGTGACAACCAAGATCCAGCATATCCGCTCCTCCAAAAAGTAACGTCAAAGCAATCGCCAAGGAATACCCTATATCCAGCAGGTAACCACCAAATTTGGTGAATACACCCATGGCCACATGCGGACATCACATGCCTCCAGAAAATGCTTGACAATTTCCCCTGATCGAACGCGCAGTGGCTTTGTGAACTTCCAGCCTACTGTGCCATTGACTATGATAACTTATTCTCTTCGCATGCAAGACAAGCACCGAAGAAGCACTTATTTAGCTGCAGAAAAGAAACAGCACCTCAAACGCTCACCTGCTATTTTTAGCAACCACATCGTAGGACGTGGCATTTCCTTTATCACCTATCCCCAAACTTCCGCCTCATATTGTTCGGCATGTTCACGCAGATCAAGGCACGCATACAAATTCGCATGGCGGTATCTACCTGC